>NC_045696.1:107362581-107430081 GCF_009834535.1 Camelus ferus
CCACATAGGTGAGGGGTGCCTGTGTGAGCGCCAAGGGCCGGTTGTTGGGGTGTTTTATAAGGTAGATTGCAAGGTGCCTGATGGGCTTGTGCGCAAGTCTCTAATTAGTTGTAGGTGAGGTTTAAGAGGTTTAGGGTTCCTGAAGGGTGGTGGAGTCTATGACTCTGATAAGGTGGGTTGAAACAAGCTAGCCAGAGCTACTGTGAGATTAGGCATTCCCTAAGGCTATTAGTTTGTTGAGGAAAATACACCCAGTAAAGAATGTGCTTTAGCCCAGGAATAGGGATCGTTGGACGTGGAAGGACGTCAGTTGGCCCAACAGGGAGTAGTAGCACTGAAATTTAAAAAATGACAATGGAAACTGTTGAAAAACAAGCCAATGGCTAAAATGTTGAAGATATAAGACCCTAAGTAGTGGTGGAAGGAAGAAATGAGAAGGGATAGCATTTGCAGTCCAGGGAGAAGAACCAGCTTTGGAGAGTAGGGGATTAATTTGGTGAGAATGTTAGAGGTCATGAACAGGGTGTGGCTACATATATTTTAAGATGGAGAGAATACCAAACCGAAATTAGAATCCCATAGCTTTGATCCCTGGAAACTATATGATTTTATCTACTAATATGGATTGGGAGTGGCAACTTAACAAAGAAAACTAGAAATAGTCCTTGTGGAGAAGATGAGGGGAAGTCAATCAAACAGGGGTAAAAAAATTATAAGTGGGAGTCCAGTCACGAATTCATTCCTGGCCAGATAAGTTGTGACTTCCTCCAGTGAAAACCCACACTTTGTGACCCGTGGGAGAGAAAGCAGGAAAAGGGATAACCTACTGGGGACGGGCCCTTAAGACTATAGAGTTGAGCGATTCTAAGGCAATACTGAAATAGAGCTGGCTATGGCAACAGAGAATTTAGTCATAAATGGGGCTGATGACCTGGGAGATTAAGGATTCACTTTTGTATTGAAAAGTTGCGAATGGGTGAAAGGTAGGAGCCACGGCCAGGAGTGGCGGGTGGAGACTAAGTAGGAAGAGGAGACATTCAAAGGCATATTTTGCTCTGGGTCTCACGTTAGTCAATTGTCTTCCTTTTGGAAGCTACTGACATTTAGAGCTACTGACAGTAGTCCTAGGCTGTGGGAGGAGAAAGCTGATTCCAAAGCTGAGGCTGTATTTTCCCAGTCTAGCTGCATTCTTTTCTCACTAACTAGCCAATGCTGCCGCCTTATGCAAAGCCGGCACCACGGAGAGGATCTGCTTTACAGAAGCAGGGACGACGCCAATCGGCCTGGGGCGGGCACTGTTGCATCTAGATCGGCGGCGAGGGAGGTCCCAAACAGTTCTCGAAACCTTTTCACCCTCGCCCGGGAAAGAGCCTCGTCAACAGTCAACAATAAATCGCTAATACAATGCTAAGCTCTGAGGCCCTCATTAAACCCAGGAGAGGCGGGAGCATGGCTTTGCGCCGCCACCCCCTCGCGTTTCCGCAGAGCGCCTCCAGGGCGGAGGATGGAGGCAACCGTAGCCAGGCGGAGCTGCGAGGAAGCGCCAGTCCCGCGGCCTGGGGAGGGGCTTCGGCGAAGGGGCCGGGGGCGGGTTTCCCTCCCAGGTCTCGGAAAAGCTCCAAAAATGGCGGGCGGTAACTCGACTAGCCGGGCGCGCAGGCGCCACCGTTGCCATCCTTCCGCCCGCCTCAGACGGTCCACGAACCGTCCACAGCGCCCTCACCAAGAGGTATGCGGCGCTCGCGATTGGCTGAGCCGGGCCAGCGCTCCGTGCTGGGGCCGGGCCGCCACGCAGCGGCCACGTTTCCCGCCCCGCTGGTGCGCGTGCGCGCAATCCCCACAGGAAAGCGTTTGCGCGCGTCCCCGCCACGGCCCCCAGCTCGCGCCTCAGCTCCCTCCCCTTTCCGGGCAGGCCCGTCCCGTCAGCGAGGTAGTAAGCGCCGCGGCCAGCAGAGGGCGGTCGGGACCCAAGTCTGCAGCGGCGCCATTGGCGTGTGGAAAATGCCACCAGATGGCGGGTTAGGATTGCAGCTCCGTTGAAGGCGCGGCCCCCGCTCCCGAACCCCCGGCGACCACCCCGTAACAACCCCCCCACATCGGGAATAACACACCGGAGACTTTTGGGGGGAAACTAGGTCGACGGCCGGCGGCGCCCGGATGGGCAGCTGAGGTGAGTGCGGGCGGCGGCGACGGCGGCGGGGGGCGGGAAAGAGGGGGAATGCGGCGGCCGCGGCGCGGGGGCTGGAAGCGCCGATCCAAGATGGAGGCTGGGAGAGAGCGAGAGAGCGCGAGCGGGGAGCGGGCGGGCCGGACGCGGGCCCCGCGCGGGGGAGGGAGGCCGCGCGGGCCTTTGCGGGGCGCGGCGGTCTCCCGCCGTCCGGGCGCCGTGGGGGATGGCTGTGGGCGCGGTGAGCACCCCGGAGCCCTCGTCGCTCCCTACCCCTCCCGCGGGCCCCGAAAATTGTGCCCCCGCCCGCTCGGGCACTACGGCGACGGGCGCGGAAGCCTTTGTGGCGCGCTCGGGCCCGCCGCCAAGCCCGCCCTCCGCCCCCCCGCCCGGACTCTCGGGACTCGCCCGCGCCCGGCGGGGCCCTGCCGAGGCGGGCTGGTGAGAATGCCGCCCGCCGCCCTGCGTTTCTGCGGTGTTTTAGCGGCAGAGTCGTCACATGACAACGAGCTCGCTTCGGCGGAGGGGCCTGGGGGTCGCTCGGCGTGGCGGCCGGCCCAGGCCTCTTGTCGTTGGGGTGGAGCAGGGGGCTGGCTCCTGGGGGCAGAGGGGACGTCGAAGCTGGGCTTTCCCGCTATCTGCCCTCCCCGCCCCCGACGGAGGCCTCCTTGTGAAACGTGTCCAGGCCGGAGCACTGCCCCGCTAGTTTGTCAATCCCCCGGGAGACGAGGCCAATAAAAGTTGTTTTCCCTCCTTTCTCGGGGTGGGGGCGGGTGAAGAGCTGGGAAACTGGAGTGCCTGGAGTTGGACCTGGGCCTTGATTGGAGAGTCCGAACTGGGTGCATCTTGTGTGCTGTAGGGACTAAGAAATTTTCAGGTCTTAGGATTGTCATGTCACCCCTTCTATCCACATTTGAAATGTTACCGATTCTCTTCACATTGCAGAGAATCGTGCCCCGGGCGTATAAATCATGGGTTGGTTTTGGACGCTTATAGACTGAAAACAGTGCTGTTTGTATGTAACGATAGTGAATATTTGCTGTTAAAGTTGATGTTAGGATGATGAAAATAGTTTATTCCTTCCTGTGGTTGTGACTGGAAAGGACTTTATTTTGCATCTCTTAACAGTGTTTGTGAAAGTATTTGAATTCACATAAAGAAAGTTGTGTGATTTGTAACTTAATGTGTTATTTAACTCCACCTTTTAGTTTCTGTGCGTTTTTTTTGTAAAGAAGATTGCAAATTCTGTTGGTGAAGCACTTAGGGAAATATACACAACAGTGAAAATAAAAACAACTTGTGTACTGTATTATATATTGTTCCATGTTCTCCTATTTATAATGTACGAAGAATTCCGACTAAAAAAATTTGCCCAAGAGGGGAAACAGTGAAAGATTCGGAAAGATTGTTTACTTGTTTTTGATCTTTGAGAATAGTTGTAACACAAATGTCTGCCATCTAAATAAAGTTCCAGAAAACCGACAAGTGTTTTGTAAAATTTTGTTTACATTTTAAAATGTACATTATATTTATTCAAATGGTCTACCAGTGGTCAGTTTTACAACCAAACTACTTTTGATTGGAAATTTCTCAGTATCTACTTCAGTTTTGATGTCCTGACAAAGCTCTTGAGGGAGTATTTATATAAATATGAAATATGAAAAATGCTTATGCTACTAGGATTGCTTCCTTTGAAGACAGTAATACAAGTACTGTTGATTTGAATGGCTCTTTTAAAGCCTTAAGGGGGCTGTGGTATGGGGGAGAGAGAGCCTTGGACTGAAGTTCCCTTAAACATTCCCTAGATTTGTGATCTTTGGGATGTCACTCTTCCAACCTTACTTTGCTCATCACTGAAATGAAGGTAATAAATTATATGATAGTTGTATAATAAGATTTGTGTCAAAAAGCCTTCTTAATTATTAAAACTTTAAAAATGTATGCAAGTTTATACAGTTTTAATCTTTTTTCCTTGATTCTGGATCTGCATATCTTCATAATCAGTGCTATGAGGAGATGTAATGCATCTAGAAGAAAAGATTTCTCTTCCTCCTTTTTTCCCTTGTCTGCTTTGTCCTGTATTGAAAGAATGTTAGTTTTCTTTTGATGTATAGTGAAGTACCACAAATTTAGTAGCTTAAACAACACCTATTTACTACCTCATAGTTTTTCTTTTTTTAAACTCAGCAAATATTCATATTAAGTACCTGATAGATACAATGCTAGGCATAGATCTTACCTTGAAGTAAAGGGAATAAAAATGCTATTGGTTATATTCAACAAACTCCAGGTAAAGGAAAAAGTGGTAGAGGACTGAAAATTGGTGAATACTTCCTCTATTCACAGTTTCTATAGGTCAGAAATCTAAGTACTTCATAGCTGAGCTGTTTGTTCAGCATTTTACCAGGCTAAAATCAAGATATTAGCTGTGGCTGCAATTCTCATCTGAGGCCAGGGTCTTTTTTCATGCTGATTACTTGTTGGCAGAATTTCCTTGTGGCTGTATGACTGAAGTTGCCATCTTCTTGCTAGCTGTTGGCCAGGGACCTTTCTCAGTTGTATACCATGTGTCCACATCATGGCTTCTTGCTTTCATCCAGGGAAGCAGGAGTCAGTTGCTCTGGTTTCCTCTGTCTCTGACCTCTGGACTTCCTTTTAAGATCCCTTTATAAAGCTGATCTGATAAGGTCAGACCCATTCAGGATGGTTTCCTTTTTAGTGAACTCAGCTGATTAGGGACCTTAAATACCTATGTAAATTCTATTTATTATATAAAAATCACAGGAGTGATATCCCATTATACTTAGAGGTCTTTCCCACACTCAAGGGAAGGGGAATATATGATGGTGTAGGTCATTGAGGGTTAAAATTTAGCCTGCCATGGGGAACAAAGTATCTTTACATTTGCTGTTTTAGAATTTGAATGTACAAGGAGAGTGCACAGGCAGAGCACTAACCCCACTTGGTAAGTTTACTCATACTTGTTTTGTCTTTTCTTCACACTTTTTCCTTTTCATATTTCCTTGTACCTCAGTTGAAGTGCCTCCATCTATAAAAACATTTTATTGTGTTTAGAGGAAATTAAAAATAAAAAGTAAAAATAAAATTTAAGTAAAAAGAAGAAAGACAGTAGAGATTATGTAATTTTCATTGTTTGATACCTGTTGTTTTGCTCATTTTAGAGATGAGATTGACTCTCCGGGGAGTTAAGGAATTTAAATGTTTAAGATCACACGCCTGTTTAAGTGGCAGGTAGATTCATTAGCTTATTGCACCAGACAGTTGCTGTGGTGTGATTGGTTCAGCAACTTTGAGGAGGGAATTCTTATGAAAAAGAATAGTTATTTAAAATAGAGTAGGGGTATTATTGGTGGACAGAGAGGGTAGCAGAAATTTGGTCATGATATATAGGAGATTTAACCTTCCAAAGCAAAATATTTTTGAGGGGAGGCGATTAGGACAGTTTTAGTTAAGAATAACAAGATTTAGTGGGGGAGGGCATAGCTCAAGTGGTAGAGCGCATGCTTAGCATACATGAGGTCCTGGGTTCAATCCCCAGTACCTCCATCAAATAAACAAATAAATCTTATTACCTCCCCTCCAAAACAAAAACAAAACCCAACAACCAAGATTTAAAAAAAGAATATAAGCAGGAAGTAAAATTGTTTGGAAGATACAGCTTCATTTCTTAATAGGTGATATAGTAAGGGCTTAGTAACTATTAGCCTAATTAAAATATGAATCTCTAGAATTTAGATGGTTCTTGCTACTGTGACACTCTGTAGGAAAAGTATAAAGCAGAGACTTAAGAGGATGCTCTTGCATAAGCCCAAGAGAGATGATTCTTAAGGTGGGATAGGGCTAATTAGGGTGTGTCTACAGAGAAGGAGGGATCAACTTTTTGTCATTTTGATAGTCAGGGGGGTAGCATCCCAGTTTCCTATCTTTCAGTGATGAGAGAAACCTTGTTTTATTGAGAAATGTGATTCTTTTTAAGTGAGCTTTGAGTAGGTCATAGTTAGACCAGTTGGTTTACAGAATCTTTTCTCTATACACTAATTCATCCCTTATTGCTTCTATCAGATTTCTTCATCCTTTTCTAGTTCTGTGTTCTTGCCAGTTAGTGTTTGAAGGAAAGCTCAAGTCCTACCTTCCTTTTGGGGGGGGGGGTAATTAGGTTTTTATTTATTTATTTTTAATGGAGGTACTGGGGTTTGAACCAAGGACTTTGTGCATGCTAGGCATGCACTCTACCATTGAGCTGTACCCTCCCCTACAAATCCTACTTTACATTCCTTTGTGTTGTGGGCCTAAATGATGTACCAGTTAGTTTTGCCAAATGTCTCTAAGTAGTTTTGCTTTGATTAAACAGTTGTAGTGATGGCTTTTAACTTGCTAGAAGCTCACAGTTACAAAAACATTTTATATTGTGACCCAGTACAAACATGCACACAGTGGAAATAAAAGTTTCAAGAAGTAACATTTAATCTTTATGTAGTACTTGCTGATATTTTTACTTTATTATATTTTTTAAGATTAAGAATACTGGTTGCAACTCACTTATGTGATATCATGACTTGCAGCAACCCACAGTTGGAAAAGCACTGAATTATAATCTCTTTCGTTATTTGGAGAGTGCAAAGTAAAACCATAAGAAGAAACTATTTCACTTACATCAGATTGCAGGTATTAAAAATTATGATAGTATCAAGCATTGATGAGAATATGGAGAAATTAGACTCCAGCTTTTGGCATGAGTGTAAATTGACATAATCATTTTGCAGAAGAATGTTTTATCTAGTAAATTGAAGAATACATGCACCTTAAACCTAGCAGTTATTCTTCTGTCTTTATATTACTGATGGGAAAAATTATTGTATGTTGGGATACATGAACAAAAATGTTCTCAGTGGCCTTGTTTGCAGTAGGCAAAATTTAGAAACAAAGTGTTCATCATTCTACCACTGGCTTTCAAAAATCAGTGGTTTTAAAATGTTAAAATAATTTGTTTTAATGTTAATATAATTTTAATACTTAGGATAACCTCATTGGTCATAGTGTATTATCCATTTTAGAATTTGGGGATATTTCTTCGTGAAGGATATTGCTTTGTAATTTTCTTTGGTTGTAATGTCTTTGGCAGGTTTCAGTATTAGGATTACAAAGGCCTCATAAAATAAGCCTAGATGTTCCCCCTGCTTACTGAAAGGCTTTGTGTGATACTGATATTCTTCCTTGACTGATAGAATTCATTAGTGATACCGTCTGGACTTTTTTTTTTTTTTTTTTTTTTTTAAGTGGGAAGACTTGGTAAATTCAAATTCATGTTTTTTTTTTAACTAGACAGAGGGATGCTCAGATTTTGTTTCATCTTATGTCAGTTTTGTTGTATTTTTAAAGAAATTTGTTGACCTAAGTTCTCCTTTGTTATCCTTCAAAAGTCTGTAGGGTTTGTAGTGATATCTCTTGATTTATGGTGGTATTAATATGTTCTTTTTTTTTTTCTTGACGAGTCTTATTCTTGGTTTATCAATTTGTTTATTTTTTTCAAAATAACGTTGCTAATTTTCTCCGTTCTTTTTTTCTCCCTTATTTGCTTCTGTTCTTTATAATTTTCTTTCTCTCATGTATTTTGTTTTTCTTTTTCTAGTTTCTTAAAGTGTGGTCATAGATTTCAGACATTTCTTGTTTTCTAATAAAAGCATGCAGAGTTACAGATTCTCCTCTAAGCACTCTGCAGCATCCCACAAATTTTGATATTTTTATTATTTAGTTTGAAATAGTTTCTAACTTGCTTTGTGATTTCTTCCTTGACCCATGGATTACTTAAAAGTGTTTTGTTTAATTTTCAAATATTTGGGACTATTTTAGACATCTTGTTATTGACTTCTAATTTAATTTCATTTTGAGATCAGAGAATATATTCTGTATGACTTTAATCTTTTAAAATTTATCAATAAAACGAGGCTTGTTTTATGGTTCATGTGGTCTGTTTTGGTAAATGTATCTATGCAGTTGTCAAGTGTATTCTGTAAATATCAATTAGATTAAGATGTTTTGGTAGCATTTTTAAAATCGTTTACGTCTTTACTGGTTTTTTATTTTTGCGAGGTTTTTTTGGTCTACTTCTATCAGTTGTTGAGAGGGATGTTAAAATATCTAGCTGTGACTGGAATTATCTATTTCTCCCTTAATTCTGTTAATTTTTGCCTTATTTATTTCATAACTCTGTGGACACTCTGGTAATAGTCTCAATCTTAAAATCTACTTTTAAAAAAATTAATATAGCCACTCCAACTTTCTTGAGTTTACTGTTTCAGTAGTATACCTTCTTCTGTCCATTTACTAAAACTCTTTTTCTTTATATTTGAAATGTGCCTCTTGAAGGTAACTTATTTTGAGTTTTGCTTTTTTATTCTTTCCGACAGTATGAAAGTGGAATCTCTCACTTACAATAAATGTTGATTATGTGCTAATGCCTGTTAAGAACTGTGAAAGTTCCGAGATTTTACCCTACTTTCAGGCTGACAAGGTAACCTGCCACAGTTTAATTAGAGTCATGAGTCTCCACGGTCAGAGATGAAGAACAGTGCCTAACAGCAATAGAAGTAGCCAGAGTGTCAATATTTGTATCAGATCTTGAACCCCCATTACTTCACCCTAGTGTAAAGATGTGACACTTTTGCACATGCAGTGGGTGTGTTAGAGAAGAGGACTCCCAAGCTTAGAGGAACTCATGTCGTTATAATGGGTTATAACTGTGCCTTGCATTTTCTCTGAGGGAGATGCTATTACTCTTTTCCAAGATTGTTCACTATACAAATATACTTGAAAAGATTGAATCAAAGGAACTTGGTGCTTCTGTTTTTAAGATGTGCAGAAAAGCAAGAGACCCATGGAGAACTGTCTTTCAAAACTGCTCAGTGAATTTTCTCAGTTTCCCCTATGTTATTAGTTTAGGTTTTTCTTCTATTTTTTATGTTGCCCCAATCTAGCTATCCAACTCTGTCTCTGCACTGTACTTTTCTATGGGCTTTATACTGTCACCAAATTGATTACATACTTGTATCCTCTCCCGCCCCCACCATGTCTATGTTCTGGTATATAATGTGTGTGAAAGAAATACTCAGTGAATGTTTACTGTGTGTCAGTAAGCATTTTATAATAACTCTGTAAAGAAATTATTATTATATTGATACTATCTGTTTTACAGTTTAGGTTAAACTTATTTAATCGTAAATTAAATTAGTTAAGTTTATTAGATTTGATTCAAACTCCCAAGTTTGTGATGTGGGAGGAGCACATTGTAGAGAAGCTTTTGGAGTATTCTATTTCTTGATTTTAATAGTAGATACATGGAGTGGTCACTTCATAATTCTTTAGACTATTACCTAGATTTTTACGTATTATGCTGTATTATTGATGTAGTTCACAAAGAAAGGAAAAACAGAAAAGCAGATAAGCATGGAGCAGTAGGACCTGTCTGTGTAAAATCTTTCTAACTTCAGCCAACATTTATCACCCTGTTTGTATTTTCATTTATTGCAAATGCCTTATTGCATTTATTGTTAGCACCATAAGATTTGGTAAGTGTTGGTATTCATAAGGCACAGTATTTTGTGGACTAATTGTTCCAAGGCCACACAAGTAATAAATGAGCCAGGATTTACACCTAGGCTTACTTTCAGAACCCAGAATCTCAGTCTCTTAAAAGGGCATTTTTCTCTCAGTCCTTATTTCTGCTTGTTGAAATCCTCTGCATTTTGAAGTTTATTTTGCAGAGATTTGGTTTTCTTTTCTTTTCCACCATTTAACAGTTATTTAGTCTTGGGTAGAACACTTTGTTTCTAGAGGCCTCAGTTGTCACATCTCTATGATGGGAATCCAGTTAAGATTCTTTCAACAAATATTTATGTGAGTGCCTACTTCACGACTAGCAGAGAGTATGTAGAGTTGTTAAATACATAGGCTTTGCTTTCAACAACTTCTGTTCTATTGGGAGAGATTAAAAACCAAAACCCCAGAGCAACAAAACAAACAGGGATAATACATGAAGTGTTGTGGAGAGTGTTAGGTTCAAGATACTTTGGAAACATAAAGTGCGAAGGTAAAAGGACATGCCCTTCTCCTTGTCAGGTTCCCCCCAAATAATAGATCCTTTTTATGTGTCAGGAAATTACAAACATTGAGTCAGAAGAGTTTTTCATGGTAGTCCCTTTTTTTTCTAATTGAGATAACAATAATTAAGCATTACTTGTACTGTTTTTAGGCTCTCTGATGAGATTTCTCTTCATAATTGTTGAGTTGGTTTAAAGGTTCAGGTAGAGGTTTGAGACACTATTACTGTCTCCTCAGTCTTAGAGAGGCAAGAAAAAAGTGTCTTATGCGTAGTCTAGCATGAATATGTTTGACCTGATTGTCTCTTTTGAGGTACTTGATTCCCTCTGCTGTCCTAAAGCTTAGTTGATCTGACTACATCAGGTTACAATGTTTTTTCTTACCTCATTTAGACTTCAAGAGGTAGTTTTCCTCTATTCTCTAGCAGAAATGGTACAGAGTAGCATATGTACAGAAATCCTTGTGACATAGTGCAAGATATAAAAGCTAAAGAACATCTTAGGCTGTGTTTTACTCTATGGTTAAAGCCTAAATTAATTTTTGGAAAGAAAATGCTTTACTCTGTACCTTATACTGTTAGGAATAGTTAGAAAGTTTGTATGTTCACAGATGAAGGAAGCACAATCAATCACATGATAAATGGCTAAGAAGGCCATTGTCTATTGTCCAAGAGAGTTCCTGGCACCCGAGTCACACTGCCTGTGTCATATTCTGACTCATCCCCTTCCTAGGTACGTAAATTAGGCAAATTCTTTAACCTCTAAATCTCAGTTTTCTCATTTGTAAAATGGGAATAATAAAAGCACGCCTTATAGGTTGCTGTAGAGGTTAAAAAGTTAGCTTTTCACTATTAGACTATATTGTATTGTGTATAAATCCAAAGGACATTAATCTTAATTGTAAAAGGTGAATAAAATAGTCCAGGTAAATCATGAGATTGCTTCCCAGAAGCAGAGAATTTTAATTAATTGGTTCTTAGCAAATAGAGCTAGCAGGTTCTTATCAGCACATAGAGCTAGTTTAATAATAAACTCTAGTAATGAGAGTGGTTAGAGGATAAGGTACTCTGGTTAACTGAGAGATGACGGTTATAACCAGATTTTTCTCCTTATTGCTAAACATATTTTTAAAAAATTAGGCTCTTTCTTTCTTCAGAAAGTACTATATCCTGGAAAGGCATTATAATGCTTTCTTGGTAATTGAGAAATTTTGATGACTCTATCAGGGTTTTTAATTTAAGAATATTAGTTTTGCATGTATAATTTTGTAAACAGACTAGAAATGAACCTTTACCAAGAGCAAAACATCTTGAAAGTTACCTCTTTGAATAAGTTCTTAACCAAAATACAATGGTAGATGGCTGATTTTCCTCTAATAAAAATGGGGTACAGGGAACAAAACCCTGGTTAATCTGAGTTTTTAAAAAAGTTATGGATGTCTAATATTTTATTTTATGAATGTAAAAGGAGCATGATGTAGGAGAGAGAAAATGAGTGTAGGGCCAGAGACCTGAGTTTTAATTACAGCTTACTACTAACTAGCTGTGTGTCTTTGAGTCATTACTTCTCTGAGCCTCAGTTTCTGTACTATAAAATTGATGTCTCGAGCTAGTTTCCAAGATTCCTGTAAAATTTATAGTCCCTGTTGAAATCATCAGTAAATCAACTCTGAATCAGGTAATGCAAAGTTTTTGATTTGGAAATCTTTAGTTTTGAAAAAACTAAATGTGTTTGTTATCAGTAGACTCCTTTGTCTTCTTATCTCCCAACTGGTTGTTAATTTGTGCTTTCCCCTAGCTGTTAAGTGTACAGACCAAAATACATTAATATTTAGATAGTATTTATAGTTTTTGGTTCCAGCTATGGGTGTGTGTTGGCTTCTTTATTTGGTGAGAAAAAGATAGACTAGCAGGTGTCTTCATATAATTTTATTCATTGTGTATCATTCAGACATTTATTGAACGTCTACAGTGAGCCATACACTGTGAATATAAAGACATGAAAGCACAGTTCTTGTCTTCCTGATGTACAGAAAAGGCAATTCAGGACTCAACCTAGGTGTGATAACCTTCTCCAGAAATCCTTTCCTGTAGCCTTATTGCTCTTCCCTCCCTCTCTCTCTCCCTTTCTCAAATCCAGAGTTGCTCTTTCTTTTTGTTTTAGTGGTATCCTGCATCAGGGCTGCCATGGCAGGTTATGGGATTGGTGCTCTGCATAAAGGTGCCCTGGCCAAATCCGGATTTTATTCTGCTTGACAAATTGTCCATTTGCTTTTTTACCTTTTTCCAGTTCATCTTCCCAGAGGAGGCCTTTTCTCCCAATTCTTACAAAAGAATCTGTATATGGTAGCAGATATCTACACTGTGCATTGGTGTACATTAATAACATTCTGTAGTGTGTTTTTTTGGCAGCCAAAATTTTTATAGTAGGTAATAAATGCCTTGAGGTGGTTTGTTTAAGTGAGCAAATGGTTTATGAAGGCAAATTCTTCTGTAAATTTTAAGAAAGGTAAAAGTTACCCAGGCAAGGGTGGTTTGGAGATGGGAGTGGCATTCCATGTGAATATAGAGGGACAGTGTTGTGATCTGGTGTTGGCCAGTGATTCTTAAATTGTGTTCCCTGCACCAGCAGTATCAGTATTACCTGGGAACTTGTTAGAAATGCACGTTCTTGGGCCTCACCCCCGTCCAGCTGAATCAGGAATTCTGGAGATAGAGACCAGCAATTGTGTTTTTATAGGTCCTTCTAGTGATTCTGATGCAGGCTGAAGTTGAAGAGCCACTGCCATAGCCCACTTCCTGAGGAAGCGTTAGTTGAGTTTGTTTTAAGAGCACGGGGTTACCTATAGAGGAGTGATTAAAATATAAGAGCTGTAAGCAGTGACCAGAGTGCCTAGTGTACCAAACTAGAGTTTGAATTTTGTCCTTATACCAGTGACTGCACAATAGAATCACCTGGGAGCTTTAAAAATGTACCACAGAATGGTTGGGATACACCCCAGAGCAACTGACTTCAAATCTTTGACTTTCTGATGCACAGAGGGTTGTGAAGTAGATAACTAACAGAACTTGGTTACTGATTGTAATAGTATACGCATTTATTGAGAATGTGTCAAATACTGTGTCGAGTAGCATGATTATTAAATAACACAGCAATCTTAGATGTAAGTATTACATTTCACAGATGAGGTAGAGAGATTAAGCACCTTTTCCCAATATTACCTAGCTGGGAAGTGGTAGGTTTGATTCCAGGTTTTTGTAACTCTAAAGTCTAACCTCTTAAGCAATTTTTTTTTTGAAGTGAGGTTCCCAAACCTTAGATAGGAGAATAGTCATATTTTAATTTTCACTAGCCTCTAAGTGAGATTTAGCATCTTCTTCAGTTTTAAATGTAGGCAACAAGTCAAACAGTGGTGTGAGCAATACTGTGACTTTGGTACCAATAGAAATCAAATATTTTCATATTAAATTACAGATGTTGCAGATAATCTCAAAGTATCTTTTATCCTAATCAGTACTTTAAAATATGGGTAATTGTTAGATCCACTTCTGGGTCTTTTATTTACTGTTAAAGAAGTACATATAATACTGTATCACAAACTTACTTTTCTCATATGTTGATAATTATATTTGAACATGATTAATAATAATTTTCTTTTCTAAGCATGGTACCCCTTGCTGAGAGAGAGCGTTTAGTAGGGTAAGGTAGACAGAGAATAAAAAATCCATTTTTTTTTTTGGTTATCTCTATATGGTAGAATAGAGATTCTTATAAAAGACAGTGTCTTTTTGTCCCTACTTCTCCTTTATTTGACTAGTTTAATAAGACAGAAACCCAAGTTCTTCATTATGTGTCAAAGTTATTAGATTAAAAACTACTTTGGATTTGAGTACTTTTTTCTAAGCACTTCCTAAGATGATATGCACTATCTCATCAGACATTCTAACTATCCCTGTAGTCTGATTCAGTGCTGTTTAATAGAACTTTCTGCAGTGATGGAAATGTTTTGTATATGTGCCATCTGGCATGGCAGCTATTAAATAGAATCATGCAAAGAAATAAAATAACAATAACAGCAATGTAATAACGTTAATAGCTAACAACACTTCCTATATACCAGGCACTATTTAAGCATTTTACATATATTAACTTTCATAATCCTTAATAACAACCGCATGAGGTGGGCACTATTGTTAAGTCTCAGTTTGCAGATGAGGAAACTGAGGCACAGAGAAGTTAAGTGATTTTCCAAAGTTCACATAGCTAGTTATTAGCAGAACTGGGTGGCATTCAGATTCTGGCAGTTTGGCTTCCTTTATGTTCCCGTTATAATATAGTCCTTTATCACTTTCCTCAAACCCCCAAATGCATATACAGAATGCTATCAGAAACAGTACATAAAAAGGAATTTAAGATAAATTATTTTGTTTTAATTACTAGGTAAAAGTTGTACAGTATAGGACTCAATTGACTAGTTTATTTCCTGTAAGTAAACTTGTATTAGATGTATTAGGTATTTTTAGTAACCAGTATTGATTTTGTTAAACAGCAATTTATATTTTCCCCAAGTTTAATTTAAAGCTAGCTTCAGAAATTGAATATTCATATGGTTATTTTGTTTACTGAAACTAATAGAAATATAATTCTGAAGTCATTTTATGATGAATTGGCTTTAGTTAATGGATATTTAGCTTCCTTAGTCAGCATACATATATGAAAAACTAACCTATGTTATACCTGGCGTAGTATGTTATGATGCTTCTGGAGGCCATAAGGGGAGAAGTATCTCTTAGGTACAAAATTCTGTTATTACCATATTCAGGGTGAGCTGGTGGCAGAATATTAAAAGGGGCGAGAGAACTGTCATTTTTTCCGTTGTCTGTATAGTCATTGTGGTTGGTGCTTTACATACAAAGTTATTTATTGAATATAAGCTGTTTATAACACTCTCCCAGTGCTTTAGATTTATTACATATGTCATTTAATCTGCAGCTAATGCTTTAGAAAACATGTTGATGGCAAAGATAGTTTACAGATGAGGGCTTTGTTAGGCTCTTCCTCTCCCCTCCACTCTCCTCTCTCCACTTCAGGGAGATGATTATAAATATAGGTGGGGAATGAGAAGGGAGTGGTGCTAAGGTTATTATTTATCTAGTACTTAAGGTTCTTCAGTTATAAATATGTTCATTTCATTTTGGCTAGTTGCTGAAAGTAAGGCAAGCAAGGTATTTGTCCTCATGTGAGAGGCAAGTCAATAATCAGGTAAACAAAATAACCATAAACTGTGATAAAAGCTATAAAGAGAATAAATGAGGTACTGTGTTGGGTAGGTAATAATGGGATACATAAACAGGGAAAGTCAGGAAATGCATTGTTGAGGATGTGAAATTTAAGCTGACTTTGCACATAACCTGGTAAGAATGGTCCAGGCATAAGGAGCAGTAAAGGCAAAATCTTTATAGCAGAAATGGCTGTGGTATTTTAGGAGTTGAGAGGTCATAGTGACTGGAGGGAGCATAATGCAGGAAGAGTATAGTAGCATCACATGACATTAGAGGGGTAGGCCAGAGTCTGGATTACGTAAGGTATGTTTGGATTAGTTAAAGACTCTAAGGAGTGCAGTTTTATTGTAAGTAAAATGAGAAACCATTGGAGAGTTTTAAGCAGAGAAACATTAAAAAAAAAATCCCTCTAGGTCAGTGATTCCCAACTGTGGCTTATATTTTTCTTCCCAGGAGACATTTAGCAATATCTGTAGACATTTTTGGTTGTCATTAGTGGGGGTGATGGTGTATACTACTGGCATTAGTGGGTAGAGACCAGAGATGTTGCTAAACATTCTACAATAGTACAGGACAGCCTCCTCCCACAAAAAAGTATTGGCCCAAAATGTCAGTAGTGCCAAAGTTGAAAACTTTTGCTCTAGCTGCTGTGTGAATGTTGGATTGTGATGGGGGTGGAATGAAAGAGGAGAGGGTTAGGTTAGGTTGTTACAGTATCCAAGTGACAGGTGATAGTGCCTTGGATCATGGTTGCAATGGAGGTAATAATGAGAAGTGTCATGATCCTTTATGTGTTTTGGAAATGATGAGTCAAGGATGATCTCCAGGTTTCTGACTTTAATAACTGAGTGAATGGTGGTACCATCCTAAGATGGGAAAGGGCAAGAATGAAGGGTTCTAATTTTTTAAAATCTTACTTCATGGAACCTGAGTTGCTATTAAGAGAAGACACAGCACTATTTTATGTACGATAAGAAGGACCATGTCGTATGCCCGTGTAGTCTGTAATTGGTAACTCCAGCCACTCATTGCTTTGAAATCTTTTATCTGTTCTCAGAGATTTGACAATTTCTTCTGCCTTTATTTGCATTGCTTGGCATGTGATAGGCTGTCCTTTTGCATGTATTTTAGTAACGAAACGTAATACAACTTCATCTACTTGTGGTGGTTCTCATATCTCATAAGTCACTCTTGTTACTTGGCAAGAAAACAGGGATTATTACTAGCAATAATGAAATTTGATTTGCTGTTCTCAATTTTTGTACCTTTGTACCCAATAACTTTTCATTTCAATACCAAATAATAGAGTAATATTTTAAAAGACAAATTTTAAAGGTAGTTAAGCTCAACATGCATGAAACTAACAATGCTAATAACTCAACTGATGACAAGGTGAATAGCTATGACTGAGTTCATGGATGAACAATGATAGCCATGCTTGATTATTATCTGTCCAGCACAATTATAAAATACCATTGATTAGGAGGTGCATCTTTACCTCAGAAATGTTAAAATCAGGGGGAAATGTATATATTAGAATGGGTGAAATATAGCAGATGGTGAGAAGCATCCCATACCAGCCCATTTAACATATGATATGGGTTGAAATGGATTAATAGCACCACTGGTGGTACTACTGTTAAAAGCATAAATGGTTTATGTGGTTGGAAACTGACCTTTTAAAGACCGCTACTAGGTGAAAATTTGCATTTGCAATGAGCTGTTCAGACAGTGATAGAATTTGTTGAAAGAATAGATACAGAGGGCAACAAGTAGGAAATTCTACAGAATTTGTAGAAGCTATGTAACGAAATTAAAGCAATGAAACTCTGTGTATATGTGTGTTTTGAGGGTGTATGCCAATACTAGCAGCACAGTTTTACAGAGTAGAGGTATAGGCAAATCTATGTTAATTTTTTCTTGAGAACCTAGCTGCCATTTTTTTCACATTGCACTGTAATTTCTAGCTTAACTTGAACAGCTTTGGAAAAGTTTCTTAATAGTTTTGCTGCATTATTTTAAAAGGACAGTAACCATCACCTAAAACAGATACTGAAAGTTTATTAACCAAAACAAAGTTGCTGTGTGTATAAACGGTGCAAGCGCATGTGTATGTGAATACAATTTCTTTGACATACAAAACCCAAATCTCTTACCACCACCATGTTTTAGCAGGAATGCAGCTGTGGCTCTTCAGTCTAAACCATAGCTAGACATCCCAGAAATATCAGGTACTCCTGTGAGATCTGATAGTGATTTTTTTTGTTTTTTGGCATGATGCTCTCCTTCTCCTCCTCTAACCACATTGGTTAAGTTGCAGATACCTTACTACAGTTTTATCTTACCTGGCTGGCATTTAATTAAATGCAATTTGTGTGTGTGATAAACTGTGATAATTCAGATGTGGCTTTCTTTCTTTATACTATGAAGTGCCTTTAGGATAAGGACATGTTGCTTTTGTGTTCCCCATAGCAACAGAGCACATTTCTGGACAAAATAATAGACACTCAATACTTAAGTTCTTAAGTTCAACCAAATTGAATAATTTAGATTTGTATCATATACTAAGCTTGATTTTTATACTTTAAACCTTTTTATTAGAGATTCATAGCAGCTTCAGATATACTAAAAACATCATTCTTTGCTGAGATTAATCCCTTTATTGTGCTATTTGTTCCTAAATCTTTTCAGCCACCTTTTCCCTGTCTGTTTTATTGCTTCATTCATTATAAACTGTTACCACTTTCACTTTGAGGTCAAGCTAGACAAAACTTGGAAATAGGAAGTGATTCTTTTGTCATATGACTTCTCTTTAAGCAGATACACACACACGAACTCTTGTCTATTAAAGGGTGGTATACTGATGTGTCTGGTGACTGATTTACTTACGGTAAGATTTTTGGTAAAGGTTTATTGATTCACTAAGAAATTTGGAAGTTTCCTTACTTGATTCAGAATATCACCAAAAAAAATCATTAGATTTACATAGAAATATCAAGGAACATATAAATTTGCAGTTACAGTACTTTAAACATTTGACCTTTTACATTTGAAACCTTTCAAGTTTGCTTAAAAAGGAAATTTGAATTGTTAGGTAGGAACATTTCATTTTCTAAAATAATAAGAAAAGGTGGTACTTTGCTATAAAAGACCTATTCATGAATTTTTGCATATGTTGTTGAGTTTTCTGATTCCTTTTGAACACAGGCATTGACAGTTCCTTTTCAATATTATAGAGCCCTCTGGTCCTTAAACACCTCTTTTGTCCCCTTCCTGTCTTAATTTTCTTCTCTAGCCTGGAACCTTTTTTAACTTTTGAAATATGTTGAGCTGCTTTGCACTTTTGTCTCTTCATTGCACGTGTCTAACCAATACTCAACCACAGATCAGTTAATCTTTTTGATTTCTGTGTACCTGGCTCTGACCTGCTGAGCACATCTGGAGAAAATCACAGCTTTGCAGACTAGAGCCATTAAATATTCATGTTTCCCAGTCTTAATTGGACCCTCAGCATTACCCAGTAATCCTTCTTTGTCCCTAGTTAGTTCTTTCTCGTTTCTCATAGCAGTTATTTAAAAATTTCTGCTCTCTTGTAGCCCCCTTACTCTACACTTACCCTGTCCTTCTCAGTAGATAACCTTATCTATTTATTGAGAAACTTGGATTTTATTATAATTTTATTTCTGAAAGATGTTGAAATGATTGAAATGAGGCTAAGTAGAGATTAACTGTCTATGACATTTTGCTGTGCCCAACCCTCGAAGGCATACAACAAACTAAGATAAAAAATTTAGAACAAAATTTAAGATATGTATCTTTGTGATAGTTTTGGTTGAATCTACTGTGGGATAATTTTAGCGTAAAAACACTTTTTCAATTATAGTTACCTTCTCATAGTAGTTCTATATTTTAAAATTGAAGATTAAAGGAAGTTCTTCTGTGTTGTATTAAAGTTTCCCAGTAAATATCTTATGACAACTTTTAAAATTGCATTATAACATGTTAATACATAAAGTTCATAAGGTTGATAAAATTTTACCATGTAACCACCTCCAACATTTCCAGCACCCCCAAAAGTTCTCTGTATCTCTTCAGTTACCTTTCCTTCCCCTCCAACCTATTTCAACTTTTGTAGCCATCAGTTAATTTTGTACTTTATTGTCTGGTTTCCTTTGCTTAACATGATGTTTGTGAGATTCATCCATATTATGGCATGCATCAGCAGTTCTTTTTTATTGCTGTATAGTATTCTACTGTATGAATACAACAAAATGTATTCATGCATTTTTTTTGTGCTTGGACATTCGGGTTATTTTCAGTTTTTGGCTATTATCATAAAGCTACTGTGAACAATCTTCTACGAGTCTCTTGGTGAACATATGTCTTCATTTTTGGGGGGATACATATACTAGAGTGGAATTGCTGGATCACAGTATACTTTTTTCTTTTTTTCTTGGTTTTATCATTCTTTTTTTTCCCCCACAGTATACTTCTTAATACCACTTTTGTAATGGAACCAAATCATTAACATCACCCCTACCTCTCTGTAAGCAATTTTCATTTCTTTTGATAAAGAATACAAAAAGACCATTAGATTTTCTAATAAGATTCTAAAAGAAGGCACTTCTTTGCTTTCATTTACATATAAAATTAAAATTCTTCACTTGGTTCCAAATGGACCTATTTTTGTTTCTGTTAGTACTTACTTTAGTATTGTTCATAAATTTCTTGGTTTTTTTAATTTACATTTGACCATTTCTCTCTATTATAGTTTATCTTGATCCCTGTAAGATTATCTATCTTATTTATTAGAGGATTTCTCTGATTGCTCTTAAGACTGCCGAAAATAATCATTGGTTTGTCTGGCCAAAGTTCAGGCTTTCTTGGTTTTATTGGGTTGGCTTTTTAGACACTTGTAGTGACTGAAGTGGAAGGAGCAACTGAATTTGGAGACCAAATACCTGAAATTCTAATCCAAGTTAGTTTGTTTATTAGCAGCATGTCCTTTTGTGAATAATTTTTACCTCATGGCCTCACTAATATTGGGAATAAGCATGTATGTCATGGTCATCTCAGAGAATGTTGGATTAGTAAATGAGCTAATGTAACAGTGCCTTGTAGACTATGAAATATGAATATAAGCAGTTGTCTTTTGGGGGAGACATTTTGTACATTTGCAGATTTCTAAGCAGCATTCATCTAGTTTATAAAACAAACAAAATACAAATTGCAGTTTTCAGAGGCATGCAGCAGGGCAGGAGAGTCTCTAGGGAAGGCTGACTGCTTGATGAGTTAGTTCTTAAGTGTGGCAGGAACTGATGAAGTATGTACCAGACTCTGGTTCTCAGAATTGATATGTTTAGAAATTCAATTTATTGTTTACATGTAGGTATGATTTAAGTTTCAGTGATTTAGGTTTTAGGTGAAGTCTCAACAAGTATAAATCAGCGTGTTAGATTATTGATACACAATGAGAAGAAATGTAACCTTCAAATGAAATCGACTGTCTCTGCTCACCAGTCATTGCATTCTCTTCCTGTAGGAAGATCTGTGTCAAACACAGATTATAATCTGAAGGTTTATCTGTAAACCTGTAATGAACCCAGAGCAAGTTAGATCATCTTAGTTGTCAGTATTACTGAGCTGTGATAGCCTGATATGTATGTCTGCTCTATAGCAGATCTGGGCCAGAACACTATGGAGAGACAGTGTTGGAGACGAAGAGCCACATTTAATTTGTTTGGACACTCCTCACTATTCAGTTAATTTTGTTTCAGCTTTCACATAATCATGGACAAGATCTGGGTCCTTCTTCGCATGACACCTTGCTTGTATTTTGTGTGTTTACTTTTTTCATTCCACAGATATTTATCCCATGTTTGATTCTATAATTTAATTCTAATCGTAACAGTTTTATAGAAACCTTTATTGTGTGTCCCGTGTACTGCTTCATTAATGGATTGAATTTATCCTTGCAGAGTTTAGTAAGTTATATATTGTTTATAGTGCTTCTAGTGCACTCTTACTTATGAGTGTAGGAAGAACATAGATTTTGTTGTCAAACCTGGATTTCAGTATTGGCTCTGCCATCTATTTAGCTGAGATTTTGGTCAAGTTACATCTTTAAGATCAATCTAGTCATTTATCCATCATCTCAGAGTCCCCCTGCTGTATAGTCCCCCTGTTCCTCCTCCTCACCTTTCCCTTCTCCTGCACAGTTATATTGAGGTATAATTTACATAACAAAATACTCTCTTTAAGTGCATGATTCAGTGATTTTTAGTTAATTTACAAAGCTGTGCAACTGTCACCACAGTTTAGAATATTTAGACTATTTCTGTCACCACAAAAAGAAACTCCACTACCATTTGCAGTCAGCTCCCGTTCCCGTCCCTGAACCTAGGCAACTACTAATCTATTTTCTGTATCTGTAAATTTGCCTTTTTGGATAATTCATATAAGTGGAATCATAAAGTATGTGGTCTTCTGTGTTTGGCTTCTTTCATTTTTGTGTTTTTGAGGATGATCCATATTATAGCATATTTCAGTATTTGCCTTTTTATTGGTGAAAAGTATTCCATTTTGTTTATCCATACACCAATTGATGGACATTTAGGTTGCTTCCTCTTTTTGGCTATTGTGAATAATGCTGCTGTGAACATTTGTGTACAAGCCTTAGTGTAGACATATCTTCGTTTCTGTTCCATTGATATCTCGCAGTAGAATTGCTGGGTCATACAGTAAATTTATTTTTAACATTTTGAGAAATTGCCAAACTGTTTTGCAAAAAGCTGTTACCACTTTACATTTTTTCTGATCAATGTTATCAGGGTTTCAGCTTGCCTCTTCTTTTTATCTCTTCTTTTCATCTTTTTAGGTTGTCTTTTTGACTAGATTTTAATATTACACATGATACTAGCTTCGATCAGCAAACAAGAATTATGGCATTACAGGATTTTACTACTCCAGCTAGAAAAAAATATTAAAATTTCACTTATGTTGAATGTAAAAATATAATGCTGAATGTTTAAAAACCTAGATTTCTCTTGGGTGAATGTAATTATTTGAAAAACTTCAATATAGCAAGACAAAGCATTCTGTAGAACTATGGCCAAAATTTATTCCTTTATTAAAAGTAACTTTAAATTATGGAAAACCTAAAACACGCAGATGAAGACAGAATAGTTTTAGTGAATCCTCACATACTCATCACCCAGCTTCAAAATTGTTATCATGTCCAGTCTTGTTTTTTATCTATACCCAAACTATACCCCTTTCCCCCATATTATTTTGAGGCAAACCCTAGGTATCTTAAATTCTTTATTAAGAATTTATTGCTTTTGAAGAGTGAGGTGTAGAAAGAAAATTTTAAATATGTCTACATTTAAAAATGGAAGTACTTAAAAATAGATTTCCAACCTCAGGAATTGGAGTGCTTCTATATAAATACATCAGTGAGTGTGTGTGTCTGTGTTTTAAAGAAATGTCTCCTTTTTTAGAGATTTTTAGGTCTTGTGTCTTCCTCTCCTCACCCTTAGAAAAAAATCACACGAAGTTTTGAGGGTATAGGGGCTGGGGTTATGTTTTCATTCAGTCCATTTACATGAGAATAAATATCTTTGGAACATGGGGTGAAGTTAGACGGAGTTTGCCACTTCTCATTGGAATTCACTTTATTGCAGCTTTAGGGAAATTGTTTGTATTATTTACATTTATAATTGAATACCTAAATTTTACTTTCTGTAACATGATTTCTGATTAGGACTATAGATTACCTGGATAGTCTCAGATCCATGGTCTGTTTTTTTGTTTTGTTTTCTGAAAAACACAACAGTTTTTCTTTATCTGGTACATAGAATTGATTTCTTATTAGTACTAAAATGCCTGTGACATCAAGTGAAGTTTGTGATAAATGTGGGCTTTAATTTTAGATCCACTGCTGATCTAACTATGTGGGTTACTCTGCTTTTCTGAGCCACAGCAGTCCACATTTAAAATGGAGATATAATATCTGTTTTTTTTGTTTGTTTTGTTTTATGATTTTCTAAGGGATAAAAAGAGAAGGTTAAGTAAGTGCATGTGGATTTTTTTGCGGTGTGGGTGTTGAGGCAAGGTTAACAATGCTGTGTGACTTTATGCTCCATGCATTTACAAAGAAGAGCAAAGAGAAATGGAAAAACACAGGGCAACTATTTATTGAATGCCTATTATGTCCAATTCATTGTGATAATCCATTTACATAAATTCTTGTTAATCCTTATGAAGAATCCTTCATTCCAAACTAAGGCTCAGAAATGTGAAGTATTTTGCAAAAGATACATATTGTTATCCTCACTTTATAAATGAGGAAACTAAGGCTTACAAAAGTGTAGTGATTTGCAGAAAGTCTTAAAACTAGTTAATGTCAGAATTTGAGCCCAGAGCAGGTTTAATCTGAAAGTTAATGCTTCTTTCTACCGTGGGCAGTTACCAGGGAGAAAATGTACAGATACGACTCTCTCTCTCTCTGTTTGTTTGAAGTATTATAGTATTCAAGAGCTGCTTTAGCCAGTTAGTTAATTAGAATATTGTTGTAATAAATCTGTGTTTGTAGGTTTGGTCAGTAGTTTATTTAGGCTTTACAGGAAAAGTAGAATGTTAGTTATTTCCTGTTATCTGCAGGGTTTGTAGGATAAGCATCCCAGAAGCACACATTCAAAGCAGTGGGTCACTGAAGTATTTTCAGAACTTTAGTTGTTCAGCTATAAATGTCAGTAGTTTTGCCATACGTATTTACCACCTTTACTATTATTTTCTAAGTGTTTTTTTTGTAATTATCTTTTACCCTTTGAGTTCATTTTGAAAGGAAACTAGAATATTACAGTTGAGTGGGAAATAATGTCACATGCCATATATAGAAAGTAGTTGTTAAAATCAATAAACAAGTATTAGATTTTCAAGTTTGCACCTGAAACTATTCCTTAGCTACTAGTGGTTTGCATATCACTCATTGAAAAACTCAAATTTGGAAGATTTAATCCTAGGAGTTTTATCTTTTTCTAAGATAAAATAAGCTGACAGAGAAAGATTGAGCTAAGGAAGGTACAGGCATTTATATTAAGCAAGAGCAAGACCAGAGAAGAAACCATTTGTGACTATGCCAAAATTGACTTCTTTAAGTGATGTGAACTGTTAGATGTGATTCATGTCAAATTATGATGTTAAGCACCGTAATTTGGGTCATTTTGATACCCTGTTTTGTGAAGTGATTGTTCTTGTCCCTTGTCCATTTTTTCTATTCGATTGTCTTTGTTTTGTTTTATAGGGGTCTTTTTATATTCTGAATATTGAGTCCTTTGTCACTTTAAATAGATCACTAATATCTCCTGTTATGTAGTTGCCTAAGTTGCCTTTTAAAATGGTATCTTTTGATGCAGAGAAGTTCTTATATAGTTAAATTTATTAGTCTTTTCCTTTATACTTAGTGCTTTTTGTACCCTGTTTTAAAAAAATCTTTCCTTACTTGGAGTCATGAAGTTACTTTTCTGTATCATCTCGAAGCTGTATTTACTGTTCTCATTTAGGTATGTACTTTACCTGGAAATTATTTTTGTATGTGTCTGAGGTCAAATCTTAATTTTTTTTATATGGATATCCAGTTGTCCCAGCACCACTTAGGAAAATCAAACAAAAAAATCAGAAACCTTTCCTATTGTTCTGCAATGTCATCTTTTTATAATTCATGTCCATATATGCATGCTTTGTCTCTGGACCTGTATCCTGTTAACATTAGTCTGTCTATCCTTGCACTGATATTGTTGCCTTCCTTATTTATTGAGCTTAATGTTAACTCTGAATACTACAAAGCAAGTCTTTCCACTCTGTTCTTTTTGAAGCCTTCCTAGTCGTATTTTTTTGCATTTTAGAACCACCCTGTCAGTGTACCAATCTCCCCCGCCCCCAAAGAAAAAAAGAAACCAATAAAACCCCCAGCCAAACCACAAAACCTGTTGGGATTTTGATTGAGATTGCATTGCATTTGGGGTGGGAAGAAATGACATCCTTTATAGCTTTTTGGATAGAAGTTCTGCATATCTTTTGTTAGATTAATTACTAGATATTTGATTTTTTATGCTATTATAAGTATTGTCTTTAGTTTTTTTTCTTTTTAAAGGTGGGCTCTCGGGAGTTTTGTAGCAAAATTTTTTTGTGAATAGAATTTCATTCTAGCTCTAAATCAAATTGTCCAAAGCATTTCCAGAATTTCTAAAGCCTGAGAGCCTGCCAGATGCTATACAAAATAATTGCTTCTGATAATGACATTTTCCTTTTGTTTTCAAAGAAGCTGGACAAAGTGATTATTGTGTATTGTGATAAAACATACTTCACGTGATCATTTCACTTATCTCAGTTTGGTTGAGTAGATTGTATTTTTCTGTATTTGGCTTTTAGTTGCATTTACAGTTTTAAGCTACTCACAAAAATAGTTGCTTAAGTAAAATAGTTTATTTACTCTTTTTTAGTTTTAGATTTTTCTTCTTGGCAAACTTTACTTTGCCAAGTTAAAGCAAATAGTAAATAGTTTCTTGTGGTCCCTAGTTGTAATGGGGTAGGGGCTATGACCTACATAAACATTAAAGTGAAGTACATTATGCAAATTACAGCCTTGTTTGCAATAAATATGAAGTATAAAGAAGACTGAAATTCTAGGACTGTGGAAAGGAAACAAAATACAGTGTAGGTTTAATTCTGCATAGTGGTGTGTGTGTGAGAGAGAAAAAATTATGTAGGAGCCCTGGGATTGGAGCACTGGAATAGAGTCTAAGGGGGAAAAGTATCAGAGAATAAAGGTGTAAAATGAAATATCCTTTGAAGGGGATGATAAAATAATATTTTAACAGCTTATTTGTTCTTGGAAAATCATTATGAATTCAGATTTCAATACTGTGGGAAAACTGATCTTCAGAAATAAACATTTTAAATAAAATACATAGTAATTTTGCATAGGTGAACTTTCCTGTCCTTAAAATGAGAATATCCAGGAAGGAAGGAAGGATAAAACCCAGCATATTTCTCGGGGTAAATAGGTCAAAAAATGTTGTATTATGTTTTATGAATAAATTCTGTGGTATTTATCTGGAGTTCTCAAGCCTTTCTTTAATTAGGGCGAAGTTCATTTAAACTCACAACCATAGTTAACCTATGTAAATCGTACTGTAATCTGACTTTCCTAGATCATAAATTCTTCGTCAGCTTAGTTATAAAGTATGCAGTAGTAAATATACACATGCTTAAAATAATTATAAGGATTTACCACACATTTAAAAAATTCTATGATCCTTTTTAACATTGTGAAAAATTGACATTATAATTATTTTTCTCATAGAAAAAGTATAACAACATTGTGAAAGTCATGCATTTTAAAGTCATTTTCTGGTCTATGTAATAAAACTTTTTTTAGCTTTTTATAATTAAAAGTATAAAGTGTACAGAAAAGATTACATAAATACTCAGCTCAAGTGAATTTTCACATGGTCACCAATTTGACACAACTAACACTATATCAAAAACAGAACTTTACCTGCCCCTTAGAAGTCCCTCCACATTCTCTTCTGGTCATTGCAGCCCTTTTAAACAGCATATATTAGTTCCACAAAATCATTTTATAGTTGACTACAATTCAAGTAACAAATTGACTAAATAAAGAATTTCTTATTCTATGACAAATTAAGCTAATGATTCAGTATTGTTAGTAGCCAACATTGCAAAATGGAGGAAGAAATAATTAAGTACTAAGTATATTCAGTAGTTTAATTTAGTACTAACTAGGAAACAAAATTATTTGTAACAACCATACTCTCATATACTACTCAGCACAAAAATGGACAACACATTATTTTTTGGGGGAGGTTGGAGGATTAAACTAGGCTGCTAACAATAGTATAAATACCAATATAGTAAGTAGTGAAACTTTATTTCAAGTTAGTAATTGATAGTTCAAATTGGTTTCTCAGCATTAGCCTTTACTTTTTTAAAAAATTGAGGTAAAATTCATATAACATACAATTAACTATTTTGAAATACAATTCAGTGGTATTTAGTGCAGTTGTACTGTTGTGCAGCTCTACCTCTCTAGTTTCAAAACATTTTCATCACACCAGAAGATTAATCAATTATGTAATCACACATCAATTAAGTAATCATTCCCCATTCCCCTGACATCTGTCAAAAATCAATCCCCTGGCAACCCCTCACCTGCTTTCTTTCTCTGTGGATTTGCTTATTCATAGTGTTTCATATAAATGGCATCATTTAATATATGTCTGGCTTCTTTCACTTAGTATAGTATTTTTGAGGTTCATCCAAATTGTAGCTTGTATCAGTACTTATTTCTTTTTATGGCTGAATGATCTGCCATTGTATATATGCCATTTTATATTAGGGACTTGAGCATGTGTGGATTTTCGTATCCATGGTGGGGTCCTGGAACCAATCCCCTGAAGATACCAAGGGACAACTGTACCACAGTTTGTTCATTCATCTGATGCACATTTTGGCATCATTGACTACATCATTTTACATTTTCACTAGTAGTATAGGATTCCTATTAGACCACATCTTTGTCAACACTTAAAAAAAATGTTTTGATTAAAAAAAATCAGTTATGGTTACTGTAGCTTTATATAAGTTTTGAAATTGAGAGGTGTGAGCCCTCCAACTTTGTTTTTCCTTTTAAGTATTGTTTTGATTATTTGGAGTCCCTTGCAGTTTCATACGATCTGAGGATTAACTTTTCCATTTCCACATCCCACTGGGTGTGAGGCAGTATCTCATGGCTTTGGCTTGAATTCTCTTAATGACCAATGAAGTCGAGTATTTTTTTATGTGCTTGTTGGCCAGTGTATATTATCTTTGGAAAAATTTTTTTTCAACTTTGTTGCTCATTTAAAAAATTGGGTTATTTGTCTTTTCGTTATGTTAATAAAAATCTTTGTATGTTCTGAATACTAGGCCTCTATCAGATGTATGATTTACACATATTTTCTTTCATCTGTGAGCTCTTTTAACTCGATAGTGTCCAAAGTTTTTAAATTCAGTGAGGTGTAATTTTTTTTCCCTTGAAGTACTTAGGCTTTTGATGTTACATCTAAGAAACCATTGCAAACTCCAGGGTCATAGATTACCTCTGTGTTTTCTTACAAGACTTTTATAGTTTTAGTCCTTTTATTTAGGTCTTTGATCTGTCCTGATCTAACTTCTATATGGTGTGAGATAAGAGCCCCATTCATTCTGTTTCATGTGGATATCAAATTATCCCAACTTTTTTTGTTGAAGAAACTGCTACTTCATTATTGATGTCAAAAGTTGACCACAGAAGTATGAATTTATTTCTAGATTCTTAAGTCTTTTCTCTTAGTTTGTAAGTCTGTACTAATGCCAGTACCATCTGTTAGTAGATCTGTAGGAAGTTTTGAAATTGGGAGGTGTGAGCCATCCTACTTCATTTTTATTTTTCAATATTGTTTTGACTGTTCAGTTGCCCCCTTGCAATTCCATATTAATTTGGGGATTGACTTTTCCATTTCCCCAATAAAAGATTATTTGGATTTTGAAGGGGATTGTACTGAGTCTGTAGATCACTTTGGAGAGTAGTGCCACTTTAGCAATGTTAAGTAGTCTTCCAATCTGTGAATGTAGGATGACTTTACACTTAATTAGGTCTTCTTAATTTCTTTCAGCAGTGTTTTGTAGTATTTAGTTTACAGGTTTTTAACCCCCTTGGTTAAACTTATTCTTTGTTTGTTTGTTTTTCTTTTTTGATGTTATTGTAAATGAAATTATTTTGTTAATTTCCTTTTTGAATTGCTCATTATGAATAGAAACACATGGATTTTTGTGTGTTGATCTTACATCCTGCAACTTGGCTCAATTTGTTTATTAGCTTAGTAGATTTTTTTGTGGGTTCTTTAGTATAGTCTATATCTGATCATGTTATGTACAGCCAGAGTTAGTTATACTTGTTCTTTTCCAATATGGATGCCTTTTTTTTTTGCCTAATTGCTCTGGCTAAGAATTCCAGATATTGAATAGCAATTGTCTTCCTTGCCTTGTTCCTGATGTAAGGGGGAAAGCTTTTATTTTGTTCTTTTGCCATGAGTACGATGTTAACTCTGGGTGTTTCATAAATTTGTTTCGTCATGTTAGGTAAACTCCCTTCCATTCCTACTTTTCTGATTATTTTTAGAATGAAAGGCTGTTGAACTTTGTCAAATGCTTCTTATGTGTGTCTATGGAAATGATCATGTGTTTTTTTTCTTCTAAGTTCTATTAATATGGTTTATTTCATTGATGAAATTATATGAGCCATCCTTGCATTCCGTTGATAATTTGGTCATGGTATATAATCCTTTTAATGTGCTATTGTATTTGACTTGTGGATATTTTGTGAGGGTTTTTGCATATATATTCATGAAGAATATTGGCCTATGGTTTTTGTTTTTTTGTTAACCTTTGTATTTTTGTTTTGCTTTGGTATCAAGGTAATACTGCTCTCATAGAATGTGTTAGGAAGTATCACTACTTGTAATTTTTGGAAGAGTTTGATAGTAATGGTGTTAATTCTTTTAAAATGTTTGGTAGAATTCACCGGTGAAGCCATCTGGATTTAGGCTTTTCTTTCTGTAGAAGTTTTTGACTGTAGATTCTCTTAGTATAGGTATATTGAGATTTTCTCTTTGAGTTAGTTTTGGCTTGTTTCGTTTACATTATCTAATTTGTTAAATACAGTTGTTCCTAGTATTCTCTTACAGTACTTTTATTTTCTGTGAGATTAGTAGTAATGTCCTCACTTTCATTTCTGATTTTAGTTGGTTGATCCTTTATGATTTTTTTTTTTTAGTCTCTATTTCATTTATCTCTTCTCTAGTGTATTATTTCCTTTTTGCTGGCTTTGGGTTTTGTTTGCTCTTCTTTTTCTAATTCCTTAAGTTATAGATTATTGATTTGAAATAGTTCTTTTTTAGGTGTTTTTAGAAGCTATAGATTACCTTCTGGGCACTGCTTTTGCTGTATCCAAGGTTTTAATAAGTTATATTTTTATTTTCATTAGTCTCAATTTATTTTCTAATTTTCCTTATAATTTATTCTTTGATGTGTTCCTTGTTTAAGGTTATGTTTGTATTGCTAATTTTCTAGTTTTCCTTCTGTTACTGATTCTCATTTCATTCCATTGTGGTCCAAGAAAATACACTAGATTTCAGTCTTTGAAATTTATCAAGGATTGTTTTGGTGCCTAACATATGGTCTATCCCAGAGAATGTTCCATGTATACTTGAGAAGAGTGTGTTCTGCTCCTCTTAGGTGGAGTGTTTTGTGTATGTGTGTTATATCTAGTTGATTTATAATGTTGTTCAGGTTCTCTATTTTCTTATTGATCTTCTGTCTGAATGTTCCAGCCATTGTTGAAAGTGGGAGTTTTGGAGTCTTCAACTATTATTCAACAGTCTGTTTCTCCTTTCAGTTCTCAGTGTTTGCATATTTATTTTGGGGCTTTTTTGCTTGCTTGTAATTGTTACCAATTTGTTGGCCTAAAATTTATGAATGAACCTGGATAACTGAAGTAAATTATAAGTTTAATCATAAGTGAATTTATAACTGAATTTATAAAAGTATATTTTCTAATTTAATATAATGTAACTTAATGTCAGCCATTATTGGTTGAAAATAATTTTAACAAATAGTGATTTTCATTTAAAAAAATAGTATAAAATAATAGCCAAATTAGATTTGAATTAATCATTAATACTTAATTTGTATAGTGGAACTGTGGGGGCAAAGAAATAGCTCTTTATGTTTTATGATGTTAATTAGCAGACTGCATTTGAAGTTTCAATGGGTAGAAGGAATGAATTTGTAAAATGATTCTCCCAAAGTAATAGCTACTTTTTATTAAGTGGTTGCTATATTCTTAGAACACTGAAAAATGCAGTAGATGATCTGTTTTAATCCTTAGAGCATCCCCTCAAGACAGGTATTTTCTTTATCTTTTCTGTTGAGAAAATTGATTTTCAGAGAGGTTAAGTAAATTTATATGGTGGGGTGGGCAATATCAGCTATTAAGTGGCCAAGGTAGGAAGGAAGTTCAGGTCCTTCTGGCTCCATCTGTTTCACTGAGCTGCTTTTGATTATGGGATAGAATGACTTCCAGGACTCACCTGAAAAAGTAGAAAGAGCACTGCTTATTCTGTAGCAATAATTTTTCTATAATGAGGTACTGGGTATTGACATTTTCCTTGAAGTAGAGATTCTTAATAAGATTTTTTTCTATTATATACACACATAGACATTTGAGGTTAGACTAGTGGTAGTGGTGTGTCAACTAGAGATTAAGTTTTGATCAGGAACCAAAACATTTCAAGGGTAAAAATCAATTTTTTACCCCAAAAGGTCTAATTTAATATCATATATTTCAGACAAATTGGATATTTGAAAATAAAATATATTTAAAGGTTTTTGAAGATGCAGTAACTCAAGATAGGGATTTGTTACATCTGCTTAAAGTAATTGAGAAAGCACATTTATGACTTTTTATATTATTCTTGAGAGACCTTGTGTTAATTTCTCGCTGACAATCTCATTATAAGTAACCAAATCATTGGTTCACATTCTATAACTGGAAGAGATTTTTGAAGTAATCTAGTTCTATATGTCCATTTGACAGGTGCGAAAACTTGAGTTGAAAGTTACTGAGGTTAGAAACCTAGTTTAGTGATCTCTTTTCTGTAAATCTCCTTGGTACTTAGTTGCTCAAGATTAGGAATAGAGGATAGCATGAGCATCCAGAAATCATTTTTTGTAATTACCAATTCTAGGCCAAGCTTTCTAGACAGGGAGGAAGATATAATTTGGGAGGTGTGCCCAAAAGGAGAGGTGCTGGAAGGACATTGTCACATTATAGGCATGTTGAAGAACATAGCACATCAAAGAAAGGGAAGAATAAAGTGGTCCTTTTCAACAATTGGGCAGTTTTGAATAGTCTACAGTAAATTTATAGGCATTAGCAGGCAAGAGGAAGAATTGGAGGGCTGTAACGTGGTAACAAGCATAGAATTTTGAAGATGGTCATTTGTAGACATGATGTGGCTACTTGGTAGGGCCCTGCTTCTTAGGGTTAATCAAACATGTTTGCCGTTAACTTCTTACTGGTTCCTCTGAAAAGTATTTTTCTTTTATAAAAATGTGGACCTGAAGACTTAAAGATTATGAATCACAAACTGTAGTATTTATTTTGTATATTTTAATCCAGTGGTTGTCAGTACAGTGATTGGGATTGTATAACATCAGAATTGTCTAGGGAGATTTTTGGGAAAGCATATATTTATTTATGACTCACCTCAGGTAAATCAGAATGTATAAATATTGGGTCAGAGTAGAGAGGAAGATACTATTTATATTTTGGAAAAAACTACCTAGGTGATTATTTCAGCCCTCTATCTACTCCCCCAAAAGGGGGTTTAAAAAGTCAAACTAAAATCTTCTGTCAAAGATAGAATTTGGAGGAGTCTGATTGGATCAGGAGAGCTTAAATTCACTGATTTATCTAGTTTAAAGTATCACAATGTATCCTGATGAAGGATACATTTCAGTTTGTGGAAGAGGGCACAGTATAAACAATAGCTAAACATAAGTAAATAGATTAAATGATAAGTGATAAATACTCTTGTAAAAGAAAAAAGAAGAACAAAGTAGGGGTTGAGATAGTTGGGAGGCAGAAGGTTGCAATTATTAGAATGGTAAGAATAAAACTATTGAGAATCAATGACTTGAAGAAGTAAATATCTGATGTAGATATTTGATGGTGGGGGAAATTAGCTTTGCAGCTATTTGGTGATAATGTCAGTGTAGGGAGTTGCATAATACAAACTAGGAGTTTGGGAGATTCTTGGGCTAGAGATACGAAATTGAGCTATCAGTTTCTAAACTTTGATCTTTAAAGCTATGAGATTACATGTCATCTGTGGGGACTGAGTATAGATACAGAGGATGGGTTATTTTGTACTGGGGTATGTGCTCCAATCTTCAGTGGTTGGGGAGGAAAGAGGAACCAGTAAAATTGGTACTGGCAAAGGACAGCTGAAAGAGTAAGGTCTTCTGGAAACCAGCAAATGTTTTAATTTTGACTGTGCTACTGATAGGTCAAGTTAAGATAAGGACTGAATATTGGTCATTGGGCTTAGCAACAAGGAGTTAATGGTGACCTTACCTGGCTGTTTTGGTGGCATAGTGAAGACAAAGTCTTACAGGAGTGAGTTTAAGAGTGAATGAGGTGAGAGATGTTGGAAATGGCAAGTATAGACAGTTCTTTTGAGACATTTTGTTGCAAATGGGAGCAGAGAAATAGGGTAGTATCTAGAGTAGAAAATGGGTTTCAGAGAAGATTTTTAAAAGAAATTGATAATGTGTTTCTGTGCCAAGGTGAATGATCAATTAGTGTGTGAAAAATTGAAACAGGAAAAAGATTGAGGAACTGTGGGAACACATTTTGAGAAGTTCATTGGAGAGAGGCATATTATGTGGATATAGATGGTGGTGGGTGGGTAAATGAAGGATTTTTAGTTTGTGGAAATTTTCTGATACTTGGAGTTTTTTCAGTGAAGAGGGAAGCTGAGCAAAGATGAGAGAAAATTTGTTCTAGGATTGAAGAGATTTGATGTGGGTGTATGTGAAATGGTTGTCTAGGACAGTGGGGAAGTAAATGTTCATTATTTAATTTTTTTTCAAAAGTATATGAAATAGAATATGAGAATTCCTATTCACTTTATTACCTGTTACTGTTTCTAAGAAGTAATTACTGTTAATGATTTTCTTTTGTAATCCTTCCATAGCGTTTTTTTCTTAGTTACTTAGAAATGTATGCTTATACATATATGGGATTAAAAACAAATGTAACTGGGCTGTGTAGGGTTGAATGGTGCCCTTCCACTCCTTAACACGTCCAAGTCCTAAGCCTCTGGAACCTGTGAATGTGACTTTTGGAGAAAGGATCTTTGCAGATATAATTAAGGGTCTTAAGGTAAGGTCATCTTGGATTAGGGTGGGCATCTAATCCATTGACAAGTGTCATAGAAGAGAAGACACAGAGAAGCAGGCCATGTGAAGTCTGCAGATATGGGGGAAGGTGATGTGAAGATGGAAGCAGAGATTGAAGCCACAAACCAAGGATCACTTGGAGCCAACAGAAAGTGGAAGAGGCAAGGAAGGATTTTCCTGTAGAACTTTTGTAGGGAGCAGGGCCCTGCCTACACCTTGATTTTGGACTTCTTCTCCAGAACTGTGAAGAGTAAATTTGTGTTGTTTTAAGCCACCAATTTGTGATAATTTGTTATGGCAGCCTAAGGAAGCTAATATAATTCATACTATACATCTTGTTCTACAGCTTTTAACTTTTTATTGTGAGCATCTTTCTTGTTACTGCATATGGTTAGATTTTGTTCTTAATGACAACTGCGTTGTGCTTCCATAGGATGAATCTACTCTGTGTGGTATGTCCATACATGGTATAGTGTGGACATTTAGCTTATTTCTAATTTCTAATCCTTTAATAAACAATTTTGTTTTTAGATCTTTGTTGCTTAAATGTATTTCTGTCTCTCAAATTCCTCCTAAGAAGGATCTGACAAATATGTCCTGCTAAAAGACTTGTAATTTATGTTCTCATTTTAATTTGAGTGTTGGCTAACACTGAATATTATCAGGCTTTAACTTATCTGATGAATGAACAATAGTATATTGTTTTGTTTTGCTTTCCTATAATTGCTAGTGAAATTAAATATTTTGTCATGCTTGACCATTTGTAAAGCTTTCTAAAAATGATACTCATTGTTTTAAAAGAAAGTATCAAAGTTTAATAAACTTCAGATGTATTTTTAAGAGACAAATGTATAATTTTCTTCGCAGTTGACAATTATCTTCCTTTAGTTTAATCAAATTTAAGAGTAAGCCTACCCTAACATAAAATGTTAGCAAAAAGGGGAGGACAAAAGTAGAATTTGTGAGTGTAGTTTGGCATGTTAAACTTTTATAAATTGCAGGTAATCTTGCATAATATGAAATTGTTTAACTTACAGAAAACTGGTATTTTGTGACCATTAGAAAACCTCTTTTGTCATGAACTGCAGCTCTTACGACTTAGAATCATGAGTTCTAGATACAGCTTCTCATACCACTCTTCTTTGAACCCTATGTCTAGATTTCTAATTTTTTTTTTTTTAATTTCAGAATCCTCCACTCCTGTATACAGGCATATGCAGATTTAATGCCTGAAGGATACCTTATATCTTTTCGTCACAACTTTGGGAAATTGTCCTTTATATTTTCTTCAGGAAAATTTTGACTTAGTTTATCAATGCAAGTAGTGAAATAAACCATGATATGGACCTTTCATAATGAAAATCTTCTTATCCTGGAAAATCAAAGAAATCATCATAATCTTAATTATTGAAATTAAATATAATCAGAGTATCTTACATTATTTTAAGTGAAGATAAAAAAATCAAAGAAGGAAGATTTATTGCTCCTATTGTCATAGATTAAACAGAAAATATGGCTAGTGAATTAAGTTGTAACTTGATTCCCCACTCTGTAATTAAGAAATTAATTATCTAGTCAAGAAACTCCTAGATAAACTTCCCCTTCCAACACTGAGAATTTGATTCATCCCTTGGCTTCTCCTTTAACTAAGTCTCCTACTGTTATGATAGACTGATGTCTGTTGATTCATAGGTCTGTGAAAGATGGCCCAGATTCAGTATACTCTGTCTGAAGTTACTGTTCCAATGTAGTCGTTTACTTTGGAATATTCTATAAATTTTGTGAGTTTTGTTCAGATTTTGAAAGAAAAAGTTAATCTTTATTTCTCTTTACTTTTTTCTTATGGCTGGTTGGAGGAAATAGGGGGGAAATGACAAATTGTCGTAGAGTTAAGTAAGGTTAAACAACACTTTGAAAATGGTACCTGATGAGGCAAGTCAACAGCATTTAGGAATGAAAGTGAATGAAAGAGTTCTTGTCTTTTTTGCTGTGAATGTAGTTATGAATGATACTGGAAAACAGTGAAAGAAGTGAAGAGTATCAAGCAAATGATACTGGAAAACAGTGAAAGAAGTGAAGAGTATCAAGCCAATATAGTCAAATGATGATGAAAAAATATAGTTGACTAATTCTCTAATTTGGGACAATTTTTGGGTTATGTGAATGAATAAGAAAAACACTATTTCTTCTCTTCTGTACTGTAACACTGACACTTTGTGACCAGATGTGTTGGTTATCCACACGTCAAGCAATTCTGCGTCACCAACTGGGTATCCTAAAATTTTAATCAATTTTGACACTATTTACCCAGAGTTAGCATCAGATCACAGAAGTAAAGGGCTTAATCCCACAAGACCAAAGCCCACCTCCCCCATGGACAGACGGGCACACAGATATCTTCAGACATCAATAGCAAGTCCAAGTTATTACTTTTGCTTTTGACCAACTGGCTGTAAATTGGAACTTCCCACGACCTCCTTCTTGGGTTCGATTAATTTATTACATTATTGGCTTATGGAACTCTGGAAAACTGTTTACTAACTAGACTGTGGGTTTATTATAAGAGGATGTAACTCAGGAACAGTCAGATGGAAGAGAGGCATAGGGCCAGATATAGGGGGAGGGATGTGGCACCAAAACCTCTATAAGTTCAACCCAGAAGCTTCCTGAACTCTTTCCTTTTAGGTATTTGTGGAGGTTTCATTTCAAGGATGTGATTGATTAAATCATCGATCGTTGGTGATTTAACTTACTCTTCAGCTCTCTTCCTCTCCCCTCTCTGGAGGTCAGGGGATGGCTTTGAAAGGTCTGACCCTCTAACCAGAGGTTGGTTTCCTGGCAACCAGCTTCCCCTACCTTTTAGGGCTTTCCAAAAATCAACTCATTAACATAAATTCAGGGGTGGTTTAAAAAGGACTTGTTATGAATAACAAAAGGCATTATCCCTGGGATCCCTTAGGAAATTACACAGGTTTTAGGAACTCTGTGCCATGAAGACCAAATATATATTTCTTATTATAAGTTACAGTACAACAGTGGATAAACAATCAGGCACAGAATCCTTAAATAAATGAATAAAGTAGTTACCTCAGCAGAGATATCTGCCTATAAAATTAAGTAGGTTAGTGAGACATTAAAGGGAGACATTTTCAGTAGGAGCAAAAGATGGTTTGATCTCTCTAGTAAGACAACCGGTTAGCAAATAGCACCAGTACCAAAGTATTTGTATTTTCTAAAATTGGTGGCTAGTTCTGTTCAGATGTTTAATGTGAAAAAAATAGGAAACAATTTTTTGATCCTTGACTGTAAAGCAAGTGTGGTTGAATTGTTAGATACGGAAACTCAGAAATGAAGAATTTTGCTTGAGTCTCCATGGGAACAGAAGTTCTGCCAGCATTTATTATTCTCATACCTTCTAAAATGATTCCTCACCATAGAAGATTTTTACAAAAAGGAACCCCAATTTTATAGGAAAGTACATTTCTGAAGCAATGATTTCCCATGCTTCTTGGAGGTTAAAAGAATAAAAAAACCAGGAAACTGTATCCTCTGCAAACTTGTTTACTATTTTGTGATACGAAACAGGATTCCAAGAAGAGGAAATGGTACATTCAGGAAGTTCATCTTAAGGAGAATTACTTTGCAACTACTGTTTCAGAAATTAGTGGGTCTTAAGGTGGGGGTCAACCACTGGTCATTAGCAATTAATCTAATAAAATAGCACTGAGAAGCAGGAGGGTATATGTTTAAATCTTGGCTTTGTCACTTCTTATTTGATATTTGGGCAAGTCATCTACCTCCATTAGTCACAGTTTTCTGTTCTGTAAATTGATAATGATGCCTGTTAATGGGGCTGAGAGAATGTATCTGAAAGTGATTTGTAAACTGTTAAAGGACATATATGTAAGGATATTTTGTTATATATAGTCTGCTTTTAAAGATTGTAAGTGGAAAGCCAGGAAAACTGGAAAAAAGGAAAAGATGTCAAAAAGTGGAGTCTAATAATATTAAAACTCAAAATTTTATCTTAGTTTTTAAGTTTTACAGAGAGTGTTTGGTGAGGTGAGTCTTTTTATAGCAAAAGTTAACAATTGGCTCACCTCTCATTTACTTTTCTTTGACAAGTATTTAAGAATAATCCAAAACAAACAGGACCTGTATTGGTCCTGAAGTTTGATAATCATGAAATTTTCTATAGTTATAATGTGTATTTCATTAAAAAAAAAATGACTGTGGAAATCTGACTTGTGCTTACTGTACCTCATGTTTATTTATTTAAATATTTGCTGTGTAGTCCAGTTTCTATAAATATGTGCTCTAACTCTTCTATTAAACAAGATACAGATCCTGGGAATGCAGTCAGACTAAGGAAATTTTGGTCTCTTCATTTTCTATTCTTCTTAGTTGTATAACTCCAGATTTTAAAATATCTGGATTGTGCTTAATTTAAAAATGTTCAAGTAAATGAATTTTACCAGTAATAAAAAAGTATAGTGCATTGTGATAGTAGGTGATCAACAGTATTTGTAACTGAATTTTTCCCTTCCAAATCAGAGATCCTTAGCCTACTGACATTAGAAATGACTGGAGTACTTGTTAAAAATCTGACCTCTGATGCCAACCCAAGATTTACTGAATTAAAATGAACCTTGGTTATACATTGTATTTATCTGGGGAGTTTAAAAAATACTGATGGCTGGACCTTACCCCCAAACAGTCTGATTTAATTGGTCTGGAGTTGTGGCTAGCGGTTCTTAAAACTGTATTAGAGTTATTTTCAGGGCTCTTCAGGGATTGTTGGGCCGCAAACTGAGAGTTGGTCAGATTTGGGGCCTGAGATTTTACATTTCTAATAAGTTTCCTGGCAATGCAGTTGCCAGTCCAGGGACCACAATTTTAGAATTGTACTCTGATTGAGGTTGTAAACTACCTGTTTAATTTGGGGGATATGTAATATTAAATAAAGAACTTAGTCTACAGGGAACATAGGAGTTAATAGATTTCAGAGTAAAAAGTGTTGTGTGGTAAACTCTTAATTTTAATTTATAAAGCAGAAAGTATATTACTGTATTCATTATATTCATGTCTAAAATCTCTAAAGTTTATTTACAATAAAAAGTCTCAAACATCATAAATAATAACTTACCAAAAAGAGTATTTTCAGAGATGAGGAAGAAAGCAGATGTTTTCTCTCTCGTCAGGTTTATTGAGGTATAATTTACATATAGTGAAATTTACTCTTTCACGAGTTTTAACAAATGCATCAATTGTGAAACCATCAACAGAATCAAAATATAGAAGAGTTCAATTCTCTCATGCCCCTCTGTGGTCAGCTCTGTCTTCAACTCCAGCTCCTGGCAACCACTGATGTCTTTGCTCACCTTATAGTTCTGCCTCTTTCAGAATGTCATATGAATGGTATCACCTAGTAAGTAACCTTTTGATTATGGTTTCTTTCACTAAGCAGAACACATTTGAGAAATATCCATATTGTTGCATTTTTAAATGCTTTCTTCCCTTTCCTCCCCTCCCTACCTCTCCCTTTTTCTTTTCTTTATGTTTACAACAAAATTAAGTTGAAAGTACAGAGAGTTCACTTATAGCCCCTACCTTCTTCACATGTTTACAGCTTCCCTCACTAGCAACAGTTCAATGGATATATAATCAGTGAACCTACATCATTATCACCCAAAGTCCATAATTTACATTCGGGTTCATTTTCATTGTATAGTCTCTGAGTTTTGACAAAAGTATAATGACATGTATCTACCATTATAGTATTATACAAAATAGTTTCACTGCTCTAAAAATCTGAGCTTTTTGTCTGTTCATCTGTCCCATTCCCTTAACTCCTGGCAACCACTTTTTACTGCCCTCTATACTTTTGCCTTTTCCAGAATACCATTTATTTGGAAGCATACAGTATGTAGTGTTTTCAAATTGGCTATACCACTTAAAAATACACATTTATACTTCCTCTGTCATCTCATGACTTGATAGCTCATTTCTGCTGAAGGATAGATACCTTGGTTGCTTCCAAGTTTTGCAATTATGAATAAAGCTGATGTAAACAACTGTGTGTAGGTTTTTGTGGAAACACAAGTTTTCAGTTCATTTGGCTAACTTTCAAGGAGTACAGTTGCTGGATTGTATGCTAAGAGTATGTTCAGTTTTGTAAGAAACTGCCAAATTGTCTCCGAGGTGACTATACCATTTTGTATTCCCTGCCAGCGATGTAAAAGAGTTCCTGAGGCTCTACATCCTCATCAACATTTGAATTGTCAGTGTTCCAGTTTATTGCCATTCTAATAGATGTGTAGTGGTGTCTTGTTTTATGGAATGTTGAGTATCTTTTCATATGCTAATACACCATCTGAATATCTTCTTTGGTGAGGTGTCTGTTCAGATCTTTTGCCAGTTTTTAAAATGGATTGTTCATTTTTCTTACTGTTGAGTTTTAAGAGTCCTTTGTATAATTAAGTAATAGTCCTTTATCAGATACATTGTTTATAGATATTTTTCCCAGTCTGTGACTTTACTTATTCTCTTGGCAGTGTCTTTTGGAAAGGAGAAGTTTTTAATTTAACGAAGTTCAGCTTATCAGTTTTTCCTTTTATGAATTGTGTCTTTGGTGTTGTATCTAAAAAGTTCTCTCCAAACCCAAGATCATCTAGATTTTCTCCTAATTTATCTTCTAAGAGTTTTATACTCTTTTACATTTAGGCCTGTGATCTATTTTAAGTTAATTTTTGTGAAGGGCATAAGATCTATGTCTAGATTTTTTTTTTTTTTTTGCATGTGAATGTCTATTTGTTCCAGCACCATTTGTTGAAAATATTTTTTTCCCCTCCATTGTATCACTTTTGCTCCTTTGTCAAGGAACAGTTGACTTTATTTATGCGGCCTGTTTCTGGGCTCTCTGTAATATGTTCTTAATCTAGTTATTTATTCTTTTGCCATTATCACACTTTCTTGATTACTGTAGATTTAAGGCAAGTCATGAAGTTGGGTGGTGTCAGTCATCCTGACTTTGTTCTCCTTCTTGTATCCTCAACTGTACTGTGATTGCTTATTAATTTAGGAGTTGTTTGTCTATTTCATCTCTTCTACCTAGACAGTCATATCATCTATGAATAAAGACAGTTTTGTTTCATCTTTCCTAATCCATATACCTTTTATATCCTTTCCTTGTTTTATTGCATCATCCAGATTTCTATAACAGTGTTGAAAATGAGTGATGACAGGGGACATCTTTGCCTTATTCCTGATCTTAGTGGGAAAGCTTTTGCTTTCTCACCATTAAGTATTAGGTTAGCTGTAGGTTACTTTTTTAAAACTATGTTAAACTCCATATAACATAAAATTTGTGATTTTAATTTTTAAGTACACATTTCAGTACTGTTAGTACTTTCATATTGTTGTACAATCTCAGAATTCTTTTAATCTTGCAAAACTGAAACTCTATACCTGTTAAACAGCAACTTCCTATTTCTCATTCCCCACAACCCTTGGCAGCCACCATTCTACTTTCCCTATAAATATGACTACTCTAGGTACCTCATATAAATGGAATCATAAAGTATTTTTCTTTTTGTGACTAGTCTATTTCACTTAGCGTAATGTCCTCAGGGTTCATCTATGTTTTAGCATGTGTCAGAATTTCTTTCTTTTTTAAGGCTGGATAATATTCCATTACATGTATATATCACGTTGTTATCCATTCATCCATCAGTGGACACTTGGATTGCTTCCACATTTTGCTGTTGTGTGAATACTGCTGCTCTGAATGTGGGTGTACATGTATCTCTTTGATACCCTGCTTTTAATTGTTTTTTGTATATTCTCAGAAGTGGAATTGCTGGTTCATTAATGTCTTTTTAAATTTCTTTTAACAAATTTTTGTTGTTTTAGTGTATAAGGCTTTTGTTTCTTTGCCACATTTATTCTTTTTTTTTGATATTATAAATGGAATTGTTAATTTCTTTTTCAAATTGTTTATATTTAATATGTGGAAACAATTTATATTTGTGTGTAGATTTTGTTATCAGGCAAATTTGCTAAATTTTTAAAATAAGTGTTAAAAGTTTTTTGTGTGTGGAATCTAGGATTTTCTACATATAATATGCAATCTGCAAAACAGACAATTTTATACTTATTTTCCAATTTAAATGCCATTTATCTTTTTCTTGCCTAACTGCTGTGGTTGCTAGTAGTATGTTGAATAGAAGTGGTGACAGTAGGCATCCTTAATTCCTTCCAGATTTTAGAGAAAAGCTTTCAGCCTTTCACTATTGAGTGTGATAATAGCTGTAGGTTTGTCATATATGGCCTTTACCTTATTAAGGTAATTTCTTTCTATTCTTAGTTGTTAATCATGAAATGGTGTTGAATTTTGTTAAAGTGTGTTTTCTGTATCATGTGAGATGATCATGTAATTTTTCCCCATTATACATTAATGTGTGTTACATTGGTTGATTTTTAATATGTTGAGCTACCCTTGCTTTCTAGGAATAAATTCCATTTGGTTAAGGTGTGTAATTCTTTCAGTACGCCATTAAGTTTAGTTTGCTAGTGTTTAGTTGATTCTTGAAACATTTTTAAAAATAGTTATTTTTGTTTATGTAATCCAGTCTTAGTAAATGGCAGAGGATATGTTCATTTTACAGAGAGTTTGTTTAGCTTGGTATGTCAGTTCTTACTTGTGACCTCATGCTTATATACTGCCTCGTTTGGATTATGCCTGAGTTACGGGAATATATTGTTCCCCTAAGGCTATTCATAGTAACCAAATGGCTTATTTACACATGTAAAAACTACTCATTTAAATCATACAATTAAATATTGGTGAGTTTGATACAGTTTTCAGTTCTAGTATAAAAGACACATATTCTGCAACTTGGGCATGGGTAAGTTGTCATAGCATTCTGAACTGTAATTCTCAGATTAATATATTTTTAGTCAAAGAGATATTACAACTTCACAACTTTTATTTTCCTCAATATAATTCAGTTGATGTTTCATATTCATATTTATATATTTTACCATATATATATAATTTGTGTTAAATAATGCTTCATTTAGTTTTCTTTATTATATATATGTGTAATTCTTTAATCCTTATATTGGACAAAATTTGTATCTTGACATACCTCCTTAAAATTAAAAAATATTTAGTTTATAATGTTTACATAAAGACATGAATGAGAATTTATCCCCCTCTGCCATTCTTTTTGGCTTAACTCTCAACTTTTACTTCTCACTGCATCAGAACTACTTCATCCCATTCTAAATCTGTGTAAATAGCATAGTATTATATATTGCTTCATATTTTCTCTCCATCTTTATATAATCTTGTACAGATATTTGTATTCCCAATTAGATATATAAGCTTGTTGTGATGATGAGTTAAAAAAGGTAGGCTCATTTTATATACTTTTCTGCATCTTTCTGTTCTCATTAATAATACCTCAGAGAAATCCCCCATCTAAGGGATAGCTCTGCTATCCATCTAAGGTGTAACTGTAATTCATTATTTTCATGACTCCAAATTGAATGCTTTATGATGTGTTATATAAAATTTATTTAACTATTCCCACATCTATGACAGTATTGTCTTTCTAGTTCTTGGCCATTTTATAGAATGTTGCATCTTTGACTATATGTCCTTATTTCCAGATGCTTTTATTTCTGTGGGATAGATTTTCAGGAGTAACACTGCTGGATTGAAGGGTTTTTATATTTTTCATTTAAGCAGGTGTTGCCAAATTGCTTTCTGCAGAAATTTTCCATTAGAATGTGAGAATATTCTTTGTCCCACACCTCTGCCAGGACATTGGGCTATAGCTTTTTAAACATTTGCCGGCCTTATAGTGTAATGTTTATCACATTTTTAATTTGAATTTCCCTGAGTATAATGAGTTTAAGCATCTTTTCTTATGTTTGTGGACATTTAATGTTCCTCTTCTGTAAATTGTTCTTTTGCTATCCTTTGCCTAAATTCCGTTTGGGTCGTTTGTCTTTTTCAGATTGTAAGAGCTCACTGTATGTTAAAACATGAATGTTTCATTACCTCTGTTGCAAATGTCTTTATTTTTCCCCAGGTACAAGAACTTTTAACTTTTATGTGAGTCACTTTATATTTTATAGTTCTGAATTGTGAATGTTTCCAGATTTTTTTCTGGCAAGGTTTTAATTGTTTTTATTTTTTTACAATTCACATTTGTCTTGAGTTTATTTTTATGTGTCCTATAACATTAGGGCACCTGGTTTTTCTTCTAGATTACTACCACTTAAAAAAAAATTAACTAAGCCATCTATTTCCCACTGACTTGAGTGATTGCCGTTATTTTATTCAAAATTTTCATTTTTTTGGCATTTTTCTCAATTGTTAATTATTTTATTAATATTGTTCTATTTCTGTATCAGTACTTTACTGAGTTGTTTTTTGTGACAGTCTAGTATTTTTTCATATTTGAAGCAGGTTCCAACTTACCCTTCTTTTTCATCTTTGGTTTGCAGTAGTAGTTCTTATATATAAATGTGATCATTTCTTCCTAAAAATATAACAATATAAAACCCATTTGGATTCTAATTTGAATTATATGAAATTAATTAATATAGGAGATAACTTACACTTTTGTGATAGTGTTTTCCAAATATAATGTTTATGCTTTATTTAAGAAGCATATATAGTTTCTTTATATTTAGTGCCAAATTATTAATTCATTAAAAATCATTATATAGGTTTTGTTGCTGTTGTGTGAGAACATTTTAATCTCACTTCCATTTCTAAGATTATTCTTTCTCAAGCATAAAAACTATTCATTTTTGTATATTACTCTTTTCTCCAACCATCAGCTGATGAATGAACAAAATGTGATATACAACAAAATGTTATTTAGCCATAAAAGGAATGAAGTACTGATTTCATGTTTTAATTAATATAGATGGACCTTAAAAACATTGTCCTAATGTAAAAAGAGCCAAAGTAAAAAAAATTCATATAGTGTATGGTTCCATTTATATGATATATTCAGATTAGGCAAATCCAGAGGACAGAAAGTAGATTAGTGACTGTCAGGGTCTACGGACAGGAGAAATGAGAAGTTACTGCTAATGGGTACAGGGTATCTTTTTGGGATGATGAAAATGTTCTGGAATTAGATAGTGATGATTATACAACCTTGTGAATAAACTAAAAACAACTGAATTGTATACTTAAAGTGTACAAGGGTGAAGTTTATGATATGTGAATTCTATCTCAGGGTTTAAAAAGAAATGGTAACTGTGTTTGTATTAGTTTGCATTGAATTAGGCATTAGGTAACAGAAAACCAGACTGCACTGGCTTGTTAAAATTGGACTTTATTTTTCTTACATAATTGCTGGCATTGATTTACTGGTACAATGATATCAGAACAGGTATCTGCATGATTAATTCTTGGCCTCTTTTTCATGCTTGCATATGGCTGTTATGGCTCCGACGACTGGACGATAGAGGAAGGGGACGCACCAGGGATTCTATCAGTAACTCCTAGTCTTCAGATCTCAAGGCCGGACCTTGACTGGAAGTTGACTGGGGAAAAGGTGGTGGGAGGAGTGAGATTTGGGTCAAAAAGTTCCTGCCACATGGGCTTTCCCACCTGGATCCTTATTTATTTTGATGTCATTTAATGTTTCACAGTTTTAGAAGACAATTTGTTACTGTTTTCATAGTCTCAATTATATTTATGTTGTTTTCCCAGTTCACATAGTTTTTTCTTTTAAAGTTGTCTACGTTTTCAGGGGTTGTCTGTAGCATTTTGCTTATTTATGGGAAAAGGAAGAGGGAAGTAATCATTCAAAACTCCATTGATTTTGTCTTTAACAGCTTTATTGAATTACAATTTCCATCCAATACAGCGTGCCTGTTTAAGTTGTACAATTTATTAAATTTTGACTTAAGTGTACACTTCTGAAAACGTCAGTCACCACAATTAACATACTTTTTTTATTAGCATCCCCATTATTTTTAGGTATACAACACATAACGATTTAATATTTGTACATATTGTGCAGTGATCACCACAGTAAGTCTGATAAACATCCATCACCACGTGTAGTTACAAATACTATTTTTCTTGTGATGAGAACTTTTTAAAGCTTACTCTTAATAACTTTCAAATATGCAGTACAGTATTATTAACTATAGTTGCCATTCTATACATTACATCCCCAGGACTTACTTATTTTATAATCAAAATTTGTACCTTTTGGTCACCATCACCCTTTTGGCTCATCCTGACCCCCTACCTGTGGCAACCACCAGTCCCCTCTCTGTATTTACGAGTATGTTGTTCTGTTTTGTTTTTGTTTTTAGATTCCACATTTAAGAGATCATATGGTATTTGTCCTTCTCTGACTTATTTTACATAGCATAATGCCTCCAAGGACCAATCATTTTTCACAAATGACAAGATTTTCTTTTTTATAGATGAATATTTGATTATAAATATATACATATGTATGCACACACACACACACACATATATACATACACTATGTTTTCTTTGTATATTCATCCATCAGTGGACTCAGATTGCTTCCTCCCATGTCTCGGCTGTATAAATAATGCTGCAGTGAGTGTGGGAACGCAGGTATCTCTTCCACATAGTGTTTTTGTTTCCTTTGGACAAATAACCCAGAAATGGAAGTGCTTGATCATTTAGTAGTTCTATTTTTAATTTTTTTGAAGAAGCTCCATACTGTTTTCCATAGTGGTTGCACCAAGTTGTATTTCTACCAACAGTACGCAAGGGTTCTCTTTACACCACATTCTCACCAAAACTTACTTTTTCTCTTTTTGATAATAGCCATCCTAAGAGATGAAAAGTGATACCTCAGTTTGGTTTTGATTTGTGTTTCTCTGATTATTTAGTTATCTTGAGCATCTTTTCATGTACCTGTTGGCCATTTGTATGTGTTTGGAAAAATACTTTTTCAGATCTTCTGCCCATTTCTAAATTAGATTTTTTTTCTTTTTTTGCTATTGAGTTGTATGAGTTCTTTATATATTTTGGATATTAGCCCCTATTAGATACACGATTTACAAATATCTTCTCCTGTAAGTAGGTTGCCTTTTCATTTTGTTGCTGGTTTCCTTTGCTACATAGGAGGTTTTTAGTTTGATACCTCACTTGTTTGTTTTTGTTTTTTGTTGCCTTTGCTTGTGATATCAAATCTAAAAAATCATTGTCCAGACTAACGTCAAGGATCTTACCACCTATGTTTTCTTCTAAGAGTTTTATGGTTTCAGTCTTTTATCCATTTTGAGTTATTTTGTGAATAGTTTAAGATATTGGTCCAGTTTTATTCTTTTGCATGGGGCTGTCTAGTTTTCCAAAAATTATTCATTGAGATTCTTTCCTCATTGTATATTTTTGGCTCCTTTGTCAAATTATTTGACTGTATTCCTGAGATTTTTTTCTGGGCTCTATATTCTGTTCCATTGATCTATGTGTCTGTTTTGATGCCAGTATCATACCTGTTTTGATTATTGTAGCTTTGTAATATAGTTTGAAATCAGGGAGTGTGATGCCTCCATATTTGTTGTTCTTTCTCAGTATTGCTTTGGCTATTCATGGTCTTCTGTGGTTCTGTAAAAGTTTTAGGATTATTTGTTCTATTTCTGTGAAAAATGCCTTTGGAATTTTGATGGGGACTGCTTTGAGTAGTATGGATATTTTAATATTAATTCTTATAATTCATAAGCATGGAATATCTTGCCATTTATTTGTGTCTTCAGTTTCTTTTATCAGTGTCTTGTAGTTTAAAGTGTACAAGTCTTTCACTCCATTAAATTTATTCCTTGGTATTTTATTCTTTTTGATGGAGTTGTGAATGGGATTTGTTGTTGTTGTTATTTATTTCTTAAAATCAACTTTATTGGCGAATACTGTTTATAAATGTTTGAGTTTTAATTGTATGGTTTTAATTTTTACAAATGTATAGGCTTTTTTAACTAACACCACTACAATCAAGATGAAAGACATTTTTAGTGCTCCAGAGGGTTTCCTCATGTTCCTTCCCAGTCATTTATGCCATCACCACTCTTATCTTAGACAACTGCAGTTCTGCTTTCTGTCAGTGTATGTGACAGAAATTTTGAATACAGCCGATCAGTGGTTCCTTCTTTTTTATTGGTGCATAGCATTCTGTTTTGTGGATATATTCAGTCTCTCCATTTACCTGTCGTTGGACATATAGGTTGTTACCGATTTTGGGCTATTAGAAATAAATCTCTTCTTGAACATTTGTATAGAAGTCTTTGTGTGGACATAAGTTTTCATTTCCATAAATACGATACATTGCCTAAAGATGTTACTTCTTTTTATGACTACCATTATCATGTCTAAGAAAAATAACTAATTTTTTTTACTATTATATCTAGTTCATATTCATATTTACCCAGTTGATTCCATTAGTTTTTCATAGTGTCTCTTCCTCCTCTTGTGTGTATGGGTATTGGACCATGTCAAGGCTTGTGGTTGTTACATCTTTGTTGTCTTTTAGTCTAGAATAATTCACTCTCTTTTCCCTCTAAGATACTGACTTTTTTGCTAGACAAGGCTGCTTATTTTTAAAATGTCCCAACCTTTTTTTTCTTTGTTTCAGAGGTGTTCTTTAACTTGTTCCTCTATCTTCTGTGTTTCTTGTGAACCAGAAACATTGAATGATGATTTTGCTGAAAAGTTTTAGTTATAATTAGTTTGTACCATAAAGTCTCTTCGCCCTGTGATATTGTTGAGTATGTTCTGAGCCCAGCGTGAATAGACATTTCATTCCTTATTTCATTTTTGGGAGGAAAAAAGGTACCAATTATAATACAAGTAGAACACATGAGTGGTAAGAACTAAAAGGAGTAGAAAGTTAAACAGAGATGGATTTAGGTCATCAGAAATGACTGACTGATGTAGAATTTAGAAAACTATAATATAATTGGGCCCAACAGCCTTACTGTAAATTGTATGTATATACTACAATGTCACTATCTCAATATTTTAATCTCTTTTCACAACCAATGTCTAGGGAGAAAGGGGGAAATTTTTCATTTCAAAGCCTACCTGTTGACACAGTAATTGGTCTCCAGTTTTGTTTTCTCTGTACATGAAAGAAACCCAGTGGCTAAATTTGGAATATTTTTAACATCAAAAAGAATAACTATAATTGATTTAGAAAATGTAAGAACCATGAATCCACAAGGGTATTCTGAAAGACAGAGAAAATGACTTCCTCCCATGAGAATGTACGTAGGAGAAACTCCTTATTCAGAAAAAATTGTTAATTTAAGGTAAAGAATTAAGCATTTCTTTTTTTTTAAACATTTTTTTATTGAGTTATAGTTATTTTACAATGTTGTGTCAAATCCCAGTGTAGAGCACAATTTTTCAGTTATACATGAACATACATGTATTCATTGTCACATTTTTCTTCGCTGTGAGCTACCACAAGATCTTGGATATATTTCCCTGTGCTAAGGAATTAAACATTTCTGCTGCATTTTTAGGCAGAGCTATGGTTTATCCCTGCTTTTAGAGGGAAAGTTTGCTTTTTATCTTAACAGAAAAATGCCAGTGAATAAATGTGGAAGAAATAAAAGAATTAGAAAATTACCATTTTACAGTTACTAATGAAATAATTAATTCAGATCAGGATCATCAATGGATTTTAACATCATTACATGAAAGATATTCTGGGCAACAATATCACCCCATGAATTGCAAAGGGAAAGATCTGATAAATCCACTGTCTTATTAATTAAATTGTCAGATTCATTATCACTAACGGTGGAAGAAAAATGACTTTATGTTCCTACTTCAGAGAGAACATGTAAGACATACAATGTCAGTTATAAATTATCTGTGCAAAAATGTTTAGCCATAAATTAATGAAGCATTTAAGACAATTTTCTGTTCACAAGACCTGAGTACTCTTATGTTGGTATGTTCTACATACTCTATTACTTTTCCTTTTATCTGAAAGACCAGTTATTAGGTATCTTCTCTGTTGTGTCTTTGTCTAACAATACTCTTGCATTCCAAATCTGAAGTTTACCTGCTATACTGATTGTCTTTGTGTCTTCTTTTGACTCGTGTTTTTGTGTGTGTGTGTTTGTATTTTGGAGTGGAGTGGAATGGTGGTTCCATTTGCTAAATGCTTACCTTGTTCCAAGTCTCAAGTTGTTGATTTTTACATCTTGATGACATTTTGTTAATTTCTGTGTTTTGTGGTAAGATTTTAATGGAAATATGTTGATATCAAAAATACAAAATAGCAAAGTTTCGTCATAGTTTTTTTTCTTTCTCTAAATTGCAGTGTTTAAAAGATGTACACTTAAAATATACATATATGCTTGTTTAGGCATGTAATACATTTAGAGAGATATAGATACAATTAGTCACTGTGGGTTCACTTGCCTCTGGGATCAAGGGTTGTAGAAGTCTTAACTTTTCATTATGTATCCTTATTTACCTTTTAATTCCCAATTCCCGACTTTAAGATCTTCTGTTGTGTCAAAACATACACATGGTATGCACATACATCCATTTAATATATTTCCATCTTAACTGTTGCATTTAGCAGGAGAAATAATTTTCAGTTTGTGGGCTTTATTTTTGTGGACTAATATGAATTCTCATGACATTTCTACTGTTTTAGTTAGGCTCATGTATGTTAACTAGAATGCCAGCTCCAGGACAAGGAAATCTTTGCTGTTGTGAACAGTAACAAGAACAAAAAAATAGAGAAATGTTTCCGCATACTTAATTGAGTGAAATTATAGAAATGCACTTTATTGGTGAATGGGTTATGTGAGTCAGCTCATGTTTCAGTAGCTCAGCTTAACTACCACCTCATAAATCACTGAACATGAGAATACTAATTTATTCCTATATCTCTGGTTCTGCACTTTTATCAGTGAGTTCATTTGTATCTGCTCATCATTTCAATGTATTACTTTCTCATTAAATTTTTTCTTCAAGAGCCCTTCTATTTATCAAGTCTTTCTTAGTTTAATTTTACATTTTTCTTAGTGCTGTCAAAGGAGTAATCTAGGGATATGTTGGGTCCAGACATTAGCTTTATCCTTTATTTCCTATCCATCTGTATTTGTGAAGATAGTAGGCTGTATTGAGAACCAAATATAGTATAATACCTGTTATAGGTATATAAAGCATTTGGAAGAGAAAAAACATGAGCTATGAGGTATATACACATTTTTTAGTAATTTATTTTAAGGAGAAAAAAAATCCCATTAAAATATTGAGCCTCTTTGATTTTGTGCTTTTCCTGGCATAGTCTTTGCAGCTGCAATGCAAAATCAAACAATTCACCAAGAGCTAGAAAATTTATTCATTATTGAAACTCTTGGTGGTGTCAGTTAACATTTATCCTAACATGTATTGGAATACATGGTTTTCCTTGAAAGTACAAGTTGATTTAAAAGAAAGAAAGAAAATCTAGAGTTCTAGCTCTTATCTTTAAAGTGAATGTACTTTTATTCTGGTAAATTAGAGTCCTGGTGGAATGAGAGAGCTTTACCAATGTAGTCTAAAAATCACTTAATTATGAATCAGTGTTTTTCTCTGGCATTGCCACCGAATAAGTCGCTTGGTGACCTTGGCCTCATACATCAAATTCTGCATTTATTAAATGGGAATACTAGAAGCTTTCTTGGCTACAGGGATGGGAAAATCAAGAGGGTAATATGAAATTATATGCTTTTTACCACAGACTTTGCTACTATGTTGAATGAGTTTATAAAACTGAAATGATTAGTGAATAATTTGACACTAAATTGTTGCTGACACTTACATGTTGGAATCATTGAAATTTTCCTGAAGATTATGTAATATGTCTTGGTTATTTGTGTGCTACTAGTAATGCCATGATTTCATTACTTGAATGTAAATACATTATATGGAATAATCAAATGCATGTATTGTTCCTTAACAGGTAGAGTGATTTTTGAAGTGAATGTTATAATCTGTAAATGTGATTTTTGTTGCTGTTGTTAACAGTTAATAAGAGGCCAAATAATTTTTTGTAGTAATATAGAGCTGAAGTTGTGAGAAGAGTCAACTTGTCAATTCAGGCATTTTTTAACATAAATTTTTAAGAGAGATTACTTTTCTGTACTACCAAAACTTTGTAATGGGAGTCGTAAAAAATATAGTAAATACAAGTAAGTAAAAATTTAAAAAAAGTTATACTCTCATCACCCAGTAGGTAACCACTGTTATAATACTTTGATGTTTATTCTTCCAGTCTTTTCAATGTTACAGGCTTACACACAAGCACAAGAGTTAATTCTAAACATACACTTGTTACTTTTTTCAATTAAAAATTACTTTTTGAAACAGCTGTTATTGAATTTTTTTTTATTTGTTTGTTTTTGAATTCTTTTTAGCATTCTAGTCCTTTGTTCAAATAGATTTTAGGGAGAAATGCAGTTAAAAAAAATAAACAGATAAAAGTGGAGCTGCTTTGGTTGACGATGAGTTGGAAATACAAAACCTGTGTTTACTGCTTTCTTCACCAGCCTGAACACTCTGCCTTGGAGATACCTCTGAAGAATTCTAGGGCTTCCAGTAGGAAGTGTAATTGAAAATTGATGCTCTCTAACATTTTTAATGGCTGCAGAGTATTCCTTTATATGACATCTCTGACAGCCCAGTAGGTGTTCTGTGTAGATCTCCCTTGAAAGAAACCTGCTTTGAAGAGTGTTGTTAGCTCATAGCCTCCAGTTATAGAGCCATTGGGATTTGCTGCAGCATTGAGGCATGGCCACATTCTCCCTGGGCAGCTTCCTGCTAGTAACTGAGCATAGCAAGATACTAGGGCCTAGCCAGTTTTTCCCAACATGGGACTTCTTTAAGGCTATCTTTGCACCTGAACTCCCTGTTGGACTCTCAGACCACAGCTGCACTGGTCTGAGGCTCACACAGTTGTCAGACCTGCACTGTAGCCTGAAGGCATTCTCTGCTTATTCAGCTCCTGCTCCTTCTCCCCTTCATTCTTCATAGGCATTTCTCACAATGAATTTCTTAAACTTCTAATGCCATCTTGAGACTGATTCCCAAAGAACCTGATCTGACACACATCCAAGTGTGTATGTTTACTAAATATTTTTTAGAGTTATAGATATAATACATGTCCATGGTTTTAAAACAGCAGGGACATGAACAAAATGAAGCATGAAAATATCTACACCTTCTCCAAAACCCATAGAAAACCATCTTCATATATTAATTTTATACCAGTGTCATGTTCTCACTTGTCATTATTTCTTGATTTATCAACTTTAGGTAGTATCTATAATCTTACTATTTTGAAAGATCAGGGAATTAGTGTACCTAACGTTGCTTTTATTTTTTCCTCCTTCATCTTTTAATTTTTGTTTTAATTAGTGATGTTATTATTTTTATCTTTGTTTATACTTAATTATATATCTATAATTTACTGTGCTTTGACTATAAATTTATCTTAAAAATAGATTTTAAATACAGTATTTGCTATATTATATGAATACAATTTAGTCACGAACCAAGTGATTTGTTGAAACTATTAAGGGAGGAATTTTGTGTATCTTAGCTTCTGCCAAAGAAAGTCTTCAAGATTCATTCTAGATGCTCAGCTATCTCTTCTTGTTCATGTTGTCTTCTTCATTGGTTAAGAACACAAGTCACACTACTTGGGGTTGGATCTCAGCATCAGTAGTTACTGGTAATGTGATCTTTAGCAAGCAACTTAAGCTCTCTGTGCTTAAGATTTCTGATCTGCAAAATGAATATAACAGTTTTTGTATTAGTTTTCAACTTGCCATTTCAGCTTACTATGTAGCATCTTAGAGTTTCCATAGGTCAGAAATTCAGTGGGCTAGGCTGAGTCTTTCACAAGGCCAAAATCTTTGACAGGGCTAGTTCCTTTCTGGAGGCTTTGGAGAGAAACCATTTCCTTGATCGTGCAGATTGTTGGCAGAATTCACTTCCAAGTGATTGTAGGACTGAGGTTCCTTGGTGGCTGTTGACTTGGGGGTGGGGAATCGTTCTCAGCTTTTACAGGCTTCTCACATTCTTTGGTTTAGGTCCCCTTCATAACAGAACCAGCAATGGAAGGTCGAGTTCTTCTCAAGCTAAAAATCCCTCCTGCCTCTTCTGCTAATCCTTGATCTTCTTGCCTTCCTCTTTCACTTTTAAGGGCCTATGTCATTACATTTGGGCCTACCTATATTATCTATGATAATCTCCCTGTTTTAAAGTTCCTAACTCTTTTGCCATGTAGTGAGACATGCAGGAGTAACTGCAGGGAGTGTAGATCATGGAGGGGGGGCCAAAATTTTGCCTACTGTATCCTCCCTCTGGCCTCTGTGATCCATATCTGTCTCACATATAAAACTCATTAACCCCATCCCAAAGTCCCCAAAGATACTCTCCTTCTTAGAGTATGAGTTCAAAGTCTCATCTAAGTCTTACCACCTCAGAAATCCCATATTTCATATCTAAATTTTCTAAATCAAGTATGGGTGAAGCTGTCTGGACCTGTGAAACTAAAGAAATAGTTATCTATTCTAAAAATACAATGGTAGGACAGCTTTAGGATGACAGTTACTAGACATTTCAGTTCAAAAGAAAGAAAATAGGAAGAAAAAAGCAGTCACAAGTCCTAAGCAACTTAAAAAACCACCTGGGGAAACACCACTAGATTTTAAGGCCTGGGAACAATCCTTGGTGGTTGGGACCTTTACCCTCTTGGCTTGCATCTCTGCCTTCTCTTTGGTTGTTTTTGTTGCTTGATTTTTTTCATCTTTTGTTTTTCCTTAGATTTGGTAATTCTTGGTTGTCTATCCATACTCATGAAAGAAAGATTAAGTTGGTCAGTGGTATTCTGTGCTGTAGGTTTATTTCATTCATAGGTTCCTTCCCTCGACTGTGACATCTTTATTTACTCTAAGGCATGAATTTTCAAAGGGATAACAATGGGTATGGGGGAAAAAAAGTTGCCCTTTTTATGTATAAACCACAGATATACATATAGTATACAAACAGGTATGCAGTATATCTGTGCTACTGAAATCTCATGGATGGGGTGATTAGGAGGAAAATGTTTTAAAAACTCCTTAGCGGGGTTGATAATGGAAAGAAAGGTGGGAAAGTGCTTTAAGGTGTATGGTTGAGGAGGAGGCAAGCTGTTATGTACTCACAGTTGGCAAAGTAATCATCGCTTATGTGGGGAGTGGAATGCTTTAGTGTCTCAGGTGCTGCTCTGCTCTTTTTTCAGGCCTCAACACCCACCCACCCTAGGAGCCCTCCGTAGACCTGGACACTTTATTTAGAGTAGTAGCTTTCTAATTTTAAAAACTGTGATCCATAGTATAAAATGTTTTACATTGAAACTTAGTACACACACACACACACATGCACTCACGCACGCACACACACACACACTTGTAAATATATAACTGAGCAAAAGTTCCATGAAACAGTACATGCCCTCACTTTGTATTTTCTGTTCTAGTCATTCTAGACTATTAGCAGTTGCTAGTTGTAACCCACCGAAATTATTTCAGATCTATAGTTTGAAGAATACCTTAGTGCCTGGGCTTAATCCTGAGGCTGACAACCATTGCTCTCAGCTTTTTGTTTAAGCAGGGAGAGGAGAGGCCCAGTTGACTAAATCATTTGGAATGCAGTTCTTTAATTACTGGTCTATTGATACATGTGCTGGATTGTATCCCACCCCCACCTCCTGCTCTTTGTATTTTAAGCTTGATCCTTTCTTTGACTTGTTTGGGAAGACCCAAACTGCTGTCTTGGTTGCAGTATCCTTTCCTCACTTTTTCTTAATCTGCTCTCATTTGTTTTATATTTCTCAAGTGTCACCCAAAATTTCTGATCTGATAATGGAATACTTTTTCTTTCATGTGTTAATGATTTGATTTATTTTCTTAAGGCATTGTGTGCTTAGTCTGCCATCTTGAATTGAAAATCCTTCAGTTTATTTAACAGTTCTTAGGTGCTATATTTTGGTTTTCCAATTTTTCTAAGTTTATAATTGTTAAATCTGCATTCACAGCTGTGGTTATTTTTAAAAAATGTTTATAATATGCTGAGTGCCTGTTTGACATATCTACTTACCTGTAAAATCTTTAATTCTCCTTTTCAGTGATGCTGTTTGGTTGGATTATGATTAAGAGTTGGTAGTGACTGGTGAAGCTGCCAGAGGTTTTTTAATTCCAGGTTTTTCACTTGTTAGCTGCATACCTTTGGGCAAATTACCTAATTTCTCTGTACGGGTTTGCTTATTCTAAAGCAGGGGTGGTAAATATCTACTTAATAGGGTTGTTGTGAGAATTAAATATTATGGCATATAAAAAAAGCTCATAGGACAGTTGTTGGAGTGTAGTAAGCATTTAATAACTGCTGTTTGTCTATATCATTATCATAACCATGTTCACCCATAGATATATGTCCTTTTGCTTAAAAAGAAAGAAATGGTATATATTTTGTCCTCTTGAACAGTTTTTATTTAGGTTTCATACTTGAACAAGTTTCTTTCTCTTTTTTTTTGTTTGTTTGTTTTCAGTCTACTTGATTTTTACTTTAAAAATCTAATTCTTGTAAAATTCTGTTTGCTGGAATTATTAAGCTAGGAATTTGACATAGCTAAGAATGAGTTTATTAAACTAAGGAGAGAAAGGGTGAGAGGTGACTAGAGAAACATCAGTTCATTAGGATGAAAGGAGATTGTAAACCATATTGACTTACCTGGGCATTGTGGATGGTAGATAAAGATAAGGGATACAGAGTCAGATTGTCTGGGTTAGAATATTGGTTCCACAACTTACTGGCTGTGTGATTTTGTGTAAGTTACTTAACTTTTCTGTGCCTCAGTTTCATCATCTGTAAAGTGGAGATAGTAAGGAATATTGTGAAGATCCCATGAATTAACACATATAAATTACTTAGAAGAGCTTAGCTGTTAGTAGTTTTAATATTTTGCTAGGATTTTGAATTGTGTTTGCATTCAGAGTTTGTGTAAAGTGTAAGGAATACAGGGTTGAAATAAGGGTGTGGTTTTTATATTGAAAGGAGAAATGTGCTGTGTTTTCTACTGTTTAGAGATGGAGTAGCATTTGGGACAAAGGAATTATCTAAATGACTACTTCATTAATACAATAATACTTCAATCATTGTGTTTTCTAGGCTTATTCTTAGGTGTTTTGAACCACACTTAGTCATTGCTATGGTGACTTGTTTCTAGGTCTCTCATTTGATAGCCACTAAAACATTTCTCTCTTTCATCTTTGTTATACTTAATTTTTTGAATTTCTGCTTTAGTAGTTAACAGTAGCCCCTAGTTTTAAAAAATCTTTCATTTGAAGTTGTACAAAATTTGAAGTTAAAATATGTATGAAATAGAATCTTATGTGACATTTATAGGTTCTTTTTGGAATATGTTCCCTAGAATATTTTTCTTTTCAACTTTTGAGTATTGTCCATGACTTTTCATAATTTCAGTATGTTTGTCTAGTTATCCTATTTGTAGCAACTTTTTCCTGATTAAAAACACTTTGGGTAATTTTTTTTAATACATTCTGTTTATTTATATGAATTAGGTGTTTGAGTATAGTTTCAGAAATAGATTTTTTTCAAGACTGCTAAGTTTCCTTTAATCCTGGACATTCATTACATATCAATTTTGAAGTTATTTTGCAGATAGAAGTTTGCTTTTGAAAGTTTTTTATTGCAGTATTGCACACTGTTGCACTTTGTTGATTAACTGTGGCTTGCCATGCATGGCTTTATGAGAAGGAATTTTCCCAGTATAGTCTTTGAAGAAGAGATGTCTATCTCTGATGAGATGCCAAAAGAATTATTTAAAAAAAAACAAACAGTAGAATGTCTTTTATATTTACTATTTGCCTGCACATCTTTTTGTTATCTTTGAAGTGTGTGTGTGACACACACATGCTTGTGTGCCATATGTGTTTTGAAAACACTTTAGCCTACCATATTTAGGGCCAACTTTTTCATTAGTAAAATTGCGTGAAAATTTGGCAGTTTTTATTATAGCATATGTTCATTCATTATCCTTGAATGGTCCATCGCTAAATGTAGTCCTGATTATTTTTACTTCTTTTCCTGTATCAATTTTGTGCATTGCTAAACAGACTGTGCATCTATTCTCTGTGTTCTGTGTTATTAATTATAGGCTTGATTTTGAAATTTATAGAACACAACATTTTAATTCAAGAATATCAAATGTCTCTTTTGTTATGAAGTAGTTACCCTATTAAAGGTAGCTGAGTTTTTTCATTTCATTTGGGTGCTACGTTGAGCTTTGGTTGTTAATTGATAGATGTGGTATCCTCTCTGTGAGAGCTTTTAAAATGCATAACACGTATTTCAGAAAGCAGCTGTTGCTATGGCAACTCTCGGGTCACTTGCAGCTCAGCTTACATGATTGGCTGTTAATGGAGTCTAATATGCTTGAGAAGAGAATTGAGCAAATGAAAGAGGGTTTTGAAGGAATCCTCTTTAAACCTCTTGAAGTTTAACAGAACAGCACACAAAAATTTAATACTTATATTACTGTCTCACAATTTACTGCAAGTAATTTTATGAATAATGAAATTGAGACAGGAAAATTTTTTGGAGAAATAATTTTCCTAATCCTTTTGAGTATGTTGGAAGCTTGTGTTGTCACTTTCCCTCATTTTACTATTGTTTAAAGAAACACTCTCACAGCTATCAGTTACATTCTGTATTCCAGCCTCTGTAGCACCTACTTCAGAGGAGTTAATTAGATTGAGACACAGGGAGGTTGTTAATTGCTAAGAGTCAGTAAGAATGGTAAAACAAGGAGTAATGTCTAAATTGACTCTGGTTATGTGAGTTAGATTAGAGTGTACTCTCACTTGAATTCTTAAAATAGTCCCATGAACCTGCCTTTCTTAGGGGTATAGGAATGATGTTAAAAGGGAGGTTGTGGTGTATACTTTGGATTTTGAGGCCTGTAAAGTAAGTAAAATGAAGTCTTATTAAAAACTGCCATAATAAAAATTAATAGAGCCATGCAAATTGGCACAGTAACATCTGCCTCGTTAAATGATGGGATTTTCATCGGTATCTACCTTCTACTTCTTTTGTAACTGTGGTGCTAGAATGAGGGCAATTTTACTAAATAATAATACCAAATGTAATTAAGCTATAATTATGGAATTTAAAATTCAGATAAAAAGTATTAAAATAAGTTAAAATCACCTTAAAGATGATTTCACCTTGTAAAACCAACTTCAGGTGATTAATTGAGCAAGTGTAGGGAATAAAGACCAAGACATATAGCTTATTTTAAGTATCTGTTGTTTCTACATTTTATTAGGGTTTTAACAAAATTATTGATTATGATGGTAGTGCTGAAATTGATATAGTAAATAAATTGTAGCTATTTTGCTATGTATAGTATATTAGATTTTCTAATTTTGCTAGCAAAAATAACTAGTGATAAAAATTAGCACTTAGTAACACCCTAAATTACCTTCAATTTATTATTTCCTTTATTAAGGAAATACTTCGGGATATTAAAGAAAAACTTTCTGGAGTAGACCACATAGGGATGTAGGGCACCCCTGTTATTTTTTTAACAAAACACTTAAGTTCTATAAATAACTTCAAAACACTAAAATCTGTAATTCTATCATCAGTATGACCTTTGGAGACACTTTTTTAAATTGTTTTGTTTTTAAATGATAGTATCCATGTGACCTGGTGACTGTAGGTCCTAGTCTGCCTTGGACTTTTCTGGTGATACTGAATTATGCTGTTACCTAATGTAAATATTGAATAGCACTCCTATTTTATATTTAATATTAGAAAATATAAAGAAAAGTACAGGAAATCACATATAAATCTATAACTCACAGATAGCCAATTTATTTTTTATTTTATTTTTTAATTTTTTTAATAGACTTTATTCTTTTAGAGCAGTTTCAGGTTCACAACAGAATTGAACAGAAAATACAGAGTTCACACATAGCCCTACCCACCCACATGTATATACTCCCCTACCCTCAACATCCCTCATCAGTGTGACAGATAGCCACTTTTAACATTTTAGTGCATTTCCTTTTCAGTCATTTTCTGTGTACATGACTGTATATAAAATATGTATAGTAGAGCTCATCCTTTATATATTTCCTTCTACAAAATATCACAGACATTTCATGTTTAATATTTCACAATCATTGTTTTAATAGTATGTAAAATATTTCACAAGTAACTGCTCTCCATTTATAGGGCATTGTTTTCATTTTCATTTTTATTTTTTTTCTATTATAAATAGTTCAGGACAGCTGAACACCTTTACATGTAAAACTATTTACATTTACTTTTATTTAGTTCAAATTCAGAGAATAAGAATTACTAAATTAAAGATTATTGATATTTTAAAGGTCTCAATATAGGTTAGTTGCTTTCTAGAAGAATTTTTAATTTTTTTGATTTTGAAATTATTTTAAATTTACTTGTTGGACCCCAAGTGCAGAGGGTTAAATTAATCATATCCTCAATTCATGGCATGTGGTAATTATTGCCTCATTCAAGGTCTTGCTTTCATTTTATTTAGTTACTTCCTTTTTTCTGCATTATTCACTCTTTTTTTCTCTCCCCTTGTAGGCATTTACTTAACATGATTGTTGTATATACACGTATTCATATGCATTCTTGTAAAACGTATTACTGTCTCATGTGGATTTTTCCAAGTCAAACAATATGTAGAATTGGCATCTTTTGTTTTTCTACTCAGCATTGTTTTAAAGGTCTTTGCATGTTGCTTTATGCCTGTCTTGTCCATTGAATCTAATGGCTTCTATAGTATTCCATAGTGTTCATATACCATGTTTCACTTAACCATTACCCTAGTGTAGTGATGGATGTTGTAATTCCTTCAGTTCTCTGCTAGCACCAACGATACTGACAAAGAACATCCTCATACATGTCCCCTTATGGATACATATTTAAGACTTGGATTCCTGGGTTATGTGTGCATATACTCAGTTTCACCAAACACTGCCAGATTACTCTTCTGAATAATTGCACCAGTCTGTACTCCCACCAGAAGTACCTGAGGATTCCTGTTTTTCCACTACAGATAAATGTCTGGTGTGGTCAGTCCTACCAAAATTAGTAGGAAAGATAACCAGATTTTTTTCCACCTAGCTTACTACTTCCCTGGTTCCAGGAGTGTGATTGTTTTCCATGCACTGCACTTCAGTCTTTCCAGAGTTGCATTTTTGCAATTTTTTTTGCCAAATAGGATAGTGAAGTGGTTAAGAGTGTACATTCTGGACCCAGTCAGGTTGAGCTGAATCCTGGCTCTTTCGGTTGGTGATTGTGACCCTGGGCTTATTTAACCACTGGATGCTTCAATTTTGTGTAAAATGAAAAATTAAGAGAAATCTCCTGCGCTTGTTCTGAGGATTCAATTTGTGAATATGTGTATGGTGTCAGAATAGTGACTGGTACAGAATTGATGCTACATAAATGGGTTACTGTTACCAAAGTAAAAAAAATTAATAAAATCCAGCTGGAATTTAGAAGGGATTTGCTTTGGATTGATACAGTTGAGGGAAAAATCAGATCATTCTTTTGTTTTTCCATAGTACTCATTATTCTTGATCACTAATTTTTAATCAGAATGATTTTATGCCCCCAGGGACTGTTTACATTGTCTGGAGACATTTTTGGTTATCACAACTTGGAAGATACTATTGCATCTAGTGGGTAGAGGGCAGGGATGCTGCTAAACATCCTACAGTTCACATACTAGCCCCCACAACAAAGTATGATCTAGCTCAATATGTCAGGTGAGGTTAAGAAACCCTCTATAGATACATGTTTTGTTTGTTTGTTTGTTCCCATTGTGAATGGTGTTTATTTTATTTTCTAACTGAAAATGTTATGGATTTTCTGCTACCTTGTATCTGGCAATATTGCTGACTACTTTAGTTCCGTAGATTATTTGTCTATGATATGATCTGGTCCCTTCCCTTTTATTTTCTCTCTTTCTCCACTCTTCCCTCTCCCCCTTTTCTCTTTTTCTCTTTCCTTATAGTATTGACCATGACTTTTACTATAATTAAATGGTATCAGTGATAGTTGGCATCTTTGTAGTGTTCCCAGCTTTGTGGAATGAATTTAAAGTTTCTTAACATTAAGTAACACCAGAAATATTAAGAGGGTGTCAGTCTCATTTTACCTTGCCATTATTGAGTATTACCACTTAAAATACATTCTTGAGGGAAGAATGCTTAACTTCACTGTTGATTAAAGAAATATAATTTAAAGTATATAATTATAAATAATGAAATGAGGGAGAATATAGCTCAGTGGTAAAGTGCATGCTTAGCATGCCCAAGGTCCCGGGTTCAATCTCCATTACCTCCATTAAAAATAAATAAACCTAATTACCTCCTCCCCAAAAAAATTAAAAAAAAAAAAAGATTAACACAATAATGAGATGATGTTTTATATTTCATTAGTGGTATCAGTAATTTTTCTACAGGTGTGTTAGCCAGTTTTCTTCTGTATCTTTGTTTTTTATCAGTTTGCTTGTTTTTGGTTTCACCATTTTTATAAGTTACAACTTTTTGAAATGTTAAAATTAACCCTTTGGTTGTTTTTTTGTGGTAGTTTTCGTAGCTTGCTTGTTTGTTTTTATGTGCAGAGTTTTAATTTTTATGAAGTCAAATCTTTACTTATCTCTCCTCAGTAAGCTCTATTACTGCTTTTATGCATGAGATGACCTTTAATTTCCTGAAACTTTGTTCTGAGAACTTCCTGTGATCTTTCCACTTCTGTCTCTGACATTTTCCTGATTAAACAAGGAAAGGGTATTCTTATCAATCCTTTCACTTTTGTTCTGAATCACTCACCTGACTTCAGGTGTTACTTCTTCTCCTGAAGTGCCAGAATTGAAGGTGATCATAAGTAATTTCCTGCTGCCCACCTCACACTCCCTTGCCCTATGCCCATTGGTTTCCATAGAGCTCACGATTTTATGGAGATATCTCCATTGGAAATTTGGCACTGAGATGTGGGCTTGGTAAGTGGGCAGGGCCCAAGGCTTCCAACCCTGATTGTTAGGTTCAGCTCTTTTAATGTAGGTGGTCTGTATATGATTATTTCAATATAGGTGGTCTGTGTAAGATTATTGTTTGTAAAAAGGTCCTTCAGCCATAGAGAGTGAGAGCATGTGCAAAGTTTGAAAAACATACAAATCTAGCATGGGAAATCAGAGTTTAATTGCCATATTACAAGTTGGTAAATATGAATTTAGTTCACTTTCCCAATTTCCTATACATTACGATACTGTCTTTGTGTTGGACATTTCTGACTGAAGGATCTAGTTACCTTTCACCTTGAAAACTGAGCCCATTATCTTCCCTGAGGAGTGCTTCCTTCCACAGTTCTTTATCCTTCTTTGTTTTTTAAAAATATTCTACCACTATTCTCTCATGTACAGAATTAGAAATGTAACACTTTCAACAGCTCTTTTTAATTCACCACATCCAGTTCACTGCTAAGAGCTACCAGTTTGGTCTTTATATTTCTTCTTGAACTTTTCTCTTCTCTTGTGTGACTGCTGGTAGCACCATGATTGAGTTTCTTAACATCTGCTGACAGTGCTATTATAATAGCTTTATAATTGGTTTCTTTGTAGGCTTTAGGGCTAGGCTTTAGTCCCTCTAATCTTTCTTACATCCTGCCTCAAATTAATATTTTTAAAAGTCCAGGTTCATTGGACAGAATTAAGTCTTAGGTTTCCTGAACTGGTGTTGAAGGCTATTCACAGTTTAGCTAGGCTCTAGGAGATGTGTATATGTAGGTATATGTATATGTAACTTCATAGTGATGTATTCTTGCCTAACAGGTTATATTCAGGTCTGCACAGATCTTAAAAAACCTTAAAGGTTCTCTCTTACTGCGTATGTAATAGTTGTTTTTAGTAAGTACAGAGAAGCAAAAGCAAGGAATAAAAGCTGTTCATAACTTCACTATTCAGAGATAATCATTAGTCAAGCATTTTAAAGTGAACTTCATAAGAGTTGACTATTTTCATATTTATCCTGTGTTTCTGTAAGTTTATACATAACTTAATTTTTGTATTGTTACTATGAACTTTGGAATATTATTTTCTATTATTTTTATTCAGTTTTTCAGGGGGATAAAAACAAGTAAATTATTTTTCTCTGTTTTACTGGCTTTCTTACAGAAGTTTTTATTAACTCTAACTGGACTCTTTCAATTTAACACAGAAACAAAATGGTAAATAGAATGTTTCAGGGAGGAAATTGCATGAGCAAAGCCATGAAAGTATGGAACAGAAAGGTGTTTACAGTGAACTAAAAGTAGTTTGGTATTACCAGAAACATAAAATGTCAGGGAGAGATTGGAAGTGAGGCTAGGGAGGAGCCAAAGAAGATTTTTGCTTGCTATGCTTAGGAACTTGAATTTTATCCCAGAAGTGATAGAGAGCTATTTGAAAGATTTTAAACTGATCTTGTGTGATTAAATCAATATTTTAAACCAGTCTGGCTACACAGAATGGTGTGTTGCTTTGAGGGAAACAAGAACATTCATATAGGCTTACTAAGGAAAGGATATGACAAAACAACCAGGTAGACAATGTTAAGCACTAGACTGTGTGTATGAAGTTGAAGAGTAGTTATAAGGATAGCGTAGGCATGACAGACCTGCAAATACTAGAAGATTGGGTCAGATTAGTTAAGTTTTGGCTGTGCAAGTTGGTAGATGAAGTCCAAAGGCTGTGTGTGAAGGTCTTTGGAATTGAAAAGGTTCAGGAATCTTGAGACTTGGGTTTTAGTTTGATGTTGCCCATGGTGGTAGAACTTGTAAGGGCAGAAATCTGACCAGGATGCAGATATCTTCAATGAATGTGAAGAGCCGTGGTAGGTGATCAGGCCATGAGTAGATGACACTGATGAGGAAGATTAGAGCCTGTTCACATATGGAGGGCAAGAGTGATAATGGTTTAGGAGAGTGGGTAACTAAGAGAATTCAGACTGTGGGAAAATACTTGTCCTAGTTTTCAGCTGTGTTCCTGATAGCTAAGATGTTTCTATACGAAGATGTCCAGGACCTTGATCTTACCATAAAACTCAAAATAGATATGTATAAGTATAAAACAGGGCAGTTTTATAAATAGGTGCCATGAATAGCATGGATAATAATATTCTAGGAAACTTTTGAAGAAAAGGTTTATCACTTCATTCTGTGAATGCAACATTTGTAATGTTAAGAGATACAAAATATAGAAGAAGAGAGGAGATGATGGTATAGGTAAAATGGAGGTAGAGAGTGGTATGACCACAGGCAATTGGGGCTGAAATCAACAAAACTTACTGTTTTACCTATAATAGAGCATGGGATAGGGTAGTTGAAGAAAGGTAGCAGGTTTAGCACCAAAAACCCCACCTTCGTATATTGAACCTTTTCACCAGATTCTCCCAACTAAAACCTAGCTCTCCCATAAGAATATCCCTTAAAGCCCTTTTTGGGGATGGGAGATAAAAGATGTAGCTCTGAGCAATGTTATCAAGAGAGACTTTAGTATAATTTTGGTTTGCTATTCAGTACACTCAGTGATTTTGGGATTTAATGCAGAACATTAGTTCCCCAGATACATAGCCCAGACATGAAATTGTTCATACTGTACAGATTCTAGTTAGTAGAGGTTTTGCTGTAGTCTCTAGTGTACCCAGTGTAATAAGAGCATATGACAGAAATACTGCATATTTGTGAGAACTGAGAAATAAGAAATGAGTCTAGTAAACTGGTAATTAATGTAACAGTCTGCATTAAACCTGATCATTGTGTTAAACTCTATTGAGCTGCAATATTTTAGAATTTTGTACTTACTATAATAGTTTTTGCTAATTCTTCACGAATTCCTTGAATTCACTATCACTGAAGATAGTGAGCTTGACAGTGGGGAATACTAGAGAAATAAAGAGGAGAAACCTGATCAGGGGCATCCCTGGAGTATATTTAATCAAGATGAATGCTGGGTTAACTGGCAGGCTTGGTGCTCCAGAGAGCAATGATGAAAGGGTATGGTTATGATTATTCTGGGACTTTCATACATCTACTTAACCTAACGTTCTGTGCCACCTCTACTTTCTTCTAAAGTTAATTTTCTTTTAATTGTGGAGCATACTATTTATTAACAGTAAATATGCAACTGTTTAATCTATAGTTTTGTATTAAAACAACTGTTTTGATCTAGCCTACGATTATTAAGTAAAATGTCCTTTGAAACTCACAGTTTGCCACCATAAACATGATATTATGGGCTATACAAATTTAAATTATCCCAAATTAAAATAGCATGATATAAAAAATTTAGTGTCTGACATTTTGTACAAAATTTCATAGAATAGTCTCTTATAGTAAAAAAAACTATTTAGGAATTATATAATTTCAAAGTTGGTGTGCCTAATAAATTGTAACGTGTCTGCACCATTGCCACATGACCACATCACTTAAGTAAATAAATACCTTCCATCTGTTGTCAAGAATAGTCACTCTGCTCCTATCTCTTACATTGGCCATTAGACTTGCACATCCTTCAAGTATTAGCTCAAATGTTACTCCCTTAGAAAGACTAAGATCATCCTCTTAAAGTACTTTATCTCCTCCTATCACTTCGCGCAATCTGAAATTGTCATCGTTATTTCTTTCTTTATTGCCTGATTCTATGAACTAGAAATACCAGCTTCTTAAAGAAAAGGATTTCACATAATTTATGTA
>NC_045696.1:109009011-109086509 GCF_009834535.1 Camelus ferus
CAGGATGACTCTGCAGCTACAGCTGGAGGAGAGACCACGTTGGAGACCCCCCCACCCCCCTACTGCCCTCGACACCACCCCCAACCAGACCCCACCCCTCACCTTGGTCTTCTGCTCTGCACGAAAGACTCAGGGCCGGGTGCCTGAGAGCTCGCCTAGACTCGGCCTTAAGGTTTTACCATATTGCTCTCAGCACTGATGCCCTAACCTGTAAGGGGTATGTCCAGGGTGCAGTGTGAAGGAGGAGGCCTGGAGCATCCCGAGCCTCTGGGGGCATTGCTCTGTGAAACACCGGCTAGCCCCACATCCCCAAGGAGAGGTACCGGCAGGTCATGAGGACTGGCCTGTGGGTTCAAGGTCCCAGCAGGAGGTGACCAGCTCTCCTTGCAATCTGAGTCAGTATCCTTTTAGGGCAGAATTCCTGGGAGTACGGCTCCAGGACAAGCCCTGGGGCCTACTCAGTGGGCCACTGTGACCTGCTACTGCCCTGAGCATCACAAGAACAGGCCAGGGCCCCTTCTTCTCTGAAATGGACTAGCAGCACTCAGCTCTCCCCAAAACAAAAGTAAGCAATACCTAACTAAAGGGAGGATGGATTGGCAACCAATGATTTCCCTTAGTTCTGGCCACACCCCTGGATGGGGTCATGTGTTACCCCTGTTGACAGAGGAGAAAGCTAAGATGTGGCTGCTGTGGTCCCCGAGCAAGGGGCCACTGTCAGACCTGCGGGGTGGCGACAAGGCTGGGATGGGGCCTGCCAGTCATAAGAGCCCCGCCTGGCTTTTGTGGGCCACTCACATGCCACCTCCCAGCGTCCAAGGCTTCCAGAGGGTCAGAAGAGAGTGGCCTTGGCACCCTGCAAGTAAGACAGCATCCTCTGTAGGTCAGGATGGGATGGGCCCAGCAGTAAGACCTGCTGGGAGCCTAGACCGAAGTGAGGGAGAGGCTGCCCTGCTCTGGGGCTGAGCTGGAGTCCACACTAACACTGACCCATTCCTTCCACAAAAAGCATCTCCAAACGCCGGCGCTGGGGAGCATCAGAGAACACAACAGACAAAGGTGCCTGTCCCAGTGGAGCTGACCCCCTCGTGAGGGCGACTGACTGACCCTAACAATAAAAATGCAAGGAGTCAGATAAGGCCAGGGGAGAAGGTAAAGCAAGAAGCAGGTGAAAGGTGCCCACGCGTGCGTATCAGTTTCCCCGGGCTGCTGTAACATATTATCCCAAACTTGGCGGCTTAAGAAATTTATTCTCTTTAACAATTTGGAGACTACTAGTCCCAAATCCATCACGCTGGGCTAATCAGTCTCTCGGGTGGCAGGCAGGTTCCTTTTGGAGGTGCTAGGTGAGACTCTTTTCTCGACTCTGCCGGCTTCTAGAAGATTCTGGCACTTCTCACTTGTCACTGTGTCACTCCAATCTCTGCCTCCATCATCACTTTGCCTTCTCCCCGTACAAGTGGTTAAGTCTCCGCATTTTATAGGCATCCTGGTGCTTATGCTGGGCCCACCCGGATAACCCAGGATAACCTTCCCATCTCGAGACCCTTAATGTAATCACGCCTGCAGAGTCCCCTTTGCTGTATAAGGTAACATTCACAGGTTCCTAGAATTAGGACATGGATATCTTTAAGGGCCGTTATGCAGCCTACCACAGGGACAATTTAAAATAGAGTGGTTGAGAAAGGCCTCCTTGAGGAGGTGACATTTGAGTAACGGAGGTGGTGAAGGAGCAGGTCATGCGGCATCTGGGGAAAAGCGTCCAGCAGAGGGACACCAGGTGGGGTAAACTTTATGCAACAGGTGATAAAAAGATCACTGGCATCTTGGATCTTCATGCCGGAGGAGAGCTTCAGAAGTTTAACCTGTAATGGGTGTATGCACAGAACGAGAGGAGCCCCGGTGACTTCAGGCCCCAAACGTTATTCTGGAGGAGTCAGATTTCTGCTGGGGCCTGCATGCCTTCAGGTCATCCTCCCTTATCCCCGAGCGGACACTCTGTGCCTCCTTTGATCATGTGTGTGCTCAGGGCAAGCTATCATGTTTCCAGACCTGGGACATCCCGGTCGAGCTCCATTCTGCAGAAGGAATCGTGAGTGGCCCTGGGTTTTCAAGAGCCCAGTGAAAGCCGGGGTCAGTCAGGGCTTCAGGAGGCACGCCCCAGCGGTCCCGGTCCTGGGCTCGGCCACACTTGCTGTCATCCCATCAGCTAGGTGCTGAATGGAGCTTCCACATGGCGTCTGGCAGTACCCGTTGGGGGGCCTGCAAAGCTGGACTGTCCCCTGTCATCATCCAGCTTGCTGTTCCTGGGACATCAGAGCTCACACTCCCTGCACTAGAACTGCCCACCGCACTCCGGGCAGAAACCACAACACGGAGAAACCTCTGTTGAATACGTAGCCAGGGGCTGTTTCAGGGTTGTTTTTTCAGAAGTTACAAATGCTTTAGCTGAGGTTTTCTGACTCTCAGCTCCTGCAGGAAAATGTTCCAGAGCCAGAGAATCCAAATTGTAAGTGTGGCAGCTGGTTACGGAGAGAGTTAAGGAACCCCTTAAGTCAATGATGACAAATATCTGATGTGAATCCTGCAGCACCCCACCATGTATACACCCACACGTGTATGCACACTCACTCACATTCATACACACACACGCACACACACAACCTGACTGTCTTTGCTAATTGATAAGCGCTCCAGGCAGCCACTTCCAATCAGTCAGAGTTAATGAACAAAATGAAATCTGTTTGCCATCTTTGCATTAGGAATTCTGAGTAAATTAGGCCTTTAAACAGAGCCTGCTTCGAACCCACAGAGACCTGGAGAAGCTGTTGGGTGGGAGAACTCTCCTGACTGGGTAGCAGGCAGGCCCAGGGCAGCGCACCAGACGTGCCTGGGCATGTCCACAGCATCTTCACATCCTCGAGGGTAGGGAGTAGGAAGCAGAGCCCGCAGCATCTGGGAAAGGGGCCTGGAACCACTTCTTAGGTGCAGCGGAAAATAATTGCTAACACACTTGTACTGAGACAGCCAAAGCTACAGCTTCAGAAAATGTTTGGGTGACAACTTGTAGAACAAGTTGAGGGAGCCAGCCGGGTGACCCGAAATCCCAAGAGGGACCTCCTTTGGGTTTGGTCCTGACTTGGATGAGTGTAATGGTATCTGATTGTATTTAAAGTTTAGATCTTACTTTAAATTTTGCTCCAAATGACGCTTCACTCTATCACTGGAGACGGGGCAAATTGATTTTTTCCCTTAAATTAAGAGTTTTATTTGATACAGGAATGTCACAGTCAGCAAAGTCTTACCACTCCACACCTTTAGGAAGCACAGGGCTGTACCGTGAACCAGGCCCAGGCCCATCCGGGAGCAGAGAAGCCTCCCGGAAGTGCTCTTACACACTTGTGAGTGCGAGTACAAGTCACAGCCGCACACCCATCAGAGAGGCGGGGAGCTTCGTGGTCCTCGGGGGGGGGGGTGATGAGCAGTAGCAGCAGTTTGGGACGGAGCCGGGGGTGGGCCTCAGGGGGACGTTGGATGTCAGCCCCTGTCCCTGTGAGGGGAGGAGAGAGAAGGGTGAGAACTGATGGTGAGTGGAGCTTCCAGCCGATCTGCGTTCCACGTGTGAGGCTACCTCAGTGCCTGCCTCGGAGGGGCTGAAAGAGTATTTTGGTTTTTGGCTCACTCTTTCTTTAACAAAGAGACAGACCTGAATTGGGAGCGGTAGGAAGTCCTTGGCCATTAGGAGACGTTCGCAGAAGAGGTTTGTGGTTGAGCCCTAAACCAACAGGCGGTTGGTTTAGTTTCACAGCTTCTCTCCACTTCTGGACGTTGTTCCAGCCCAGTGTCTCCCAGATTCTGTTTGACAAAATGGCCCTGGGTTAAGCCGACTTCTTTGCTGCAGGACTTCTGAGAGCACTGTGCATTGCGACCTACAAAAGAGAAGGAAGTGGGCGTGTTTCTCAAACCCTTTTTTCACAAGGCATCTAGCACCCAAATACAGCTTGGCACCCACTTCGAAAAATGCCCCAGAGTGTTTCAGGTGGGGAAGGTGGAAAGGCAGGGGCGCGCAGACCCACGCCTAGGGCATCACAGGGAAGGCGCAGGCAGCATTTGTGCCGATGGCCAGGGCGCCTGATCCTACGACCAGAGCTAAATGATGCTTTTAACGCTGAAATGCTTAAGATCTTCATTATCAAGTCACGGGCTGATTTTCTTTGATAGTGAATATGCTAGAAACTGCACTAAAGTGAATGTTAACCCCTTCAGAGTAATCCCTTTGGAGGCCACATTGTATTTTCTGAACTTGTTTGAGAATGCCATTCTCTTTGGCATGCAGAGCAAGTTTATGAGAAAGTACTGTTATTCTGTGAAAGCACTGTGAGCAGGCAAAGGGTTAATAAGGAAAATCAATAAGGAAAGCAATAATGCATCAATAGGGAAATAGGCGATTCACAAACTAAGCGTTAAAAATGGCACATAGATGTGTGAAAAATAGTGCACTGAAAATTAAAGACATACACAAGAACAATGCGACGTCATTATTCCTTGATAAAAACTTGAAGGATTAGTGGGGAGGGTATAGTCTAGAGCATGCACGAAGTCCTGGGTTCAATCCCCAGTACCTCCATTAAAATAAATAAATAAAACCCTAATTACCTCCCCACCAAAAAATAATTTAAAAAAAAAACTTAAAGGATTAACAAAAATCAAATGTCAGTGATTGTATTAGGGATCTATTTTTACATTACAAACCACCCCAAAGCTCAGTGGCTTAAGACAATCGGCATTTACCAGCTCACGAAGCCTGCAGGTTGGCTGGGCGTTCTTGCCTGAGCCCCACCTGGCTGATCACGGGTCTTGGCTGGGCTCGCTCATGTGTGGTGATCAGTTGGAGGGTTGGCTGGAGACCAGCTGGTCTAGGGTGGCCTCACCTGAGACGGCTTTGCTCCACTCCATGTGGCCTCTCACCCTCCAGGGGGCTAGCCTGGACGCAGTCACATGGTGGTTGTGGCTGGAATCCCAAGAATGAAAGTGGAAACTGCAAAGTCTCTAGGCCAAGGCTCCGAGCTTGCAAAGAGTCACTTTTGCCATCTGCTAACTGGCCAAACCACATCCTAAGTCCCACCCAAATTCAAGGGAAGGAATAAAAGACCTCTTTGGGGGAGGAACTACAAAGAACTGTGGCCAACTTTTTAATCTAGCACAGCAAGAACAAGCAAAATCGGCATTCTCTTGCACTGTTGAGAGGATCATAAACTGTTAAGATAATTCATGAGAAAAGTTGGCCAATGTCTAGCAAAAAATCTTAAAAATCTTCATGCTCAGTGATCCATGTTTAAGAATTTATTTGAAGGAACGGATCTGAAAAGTGTGTAAAGCGATGTGTATCAGAATGTTTATCACACCATTGTTTATAACAGCAAAACATTTGGGAAAAGTTAAATATCCAACAACAGGAGATTGCTTATAATGATTATGAAACCATCTATAGCTTAGAGTACTATGCAGCCATTCAAAATGATGGCACACGACCACTCACTGACATATAAAGACTTAAGCAAAGAAAGCAGGTTGCAAAAGGCATGATTGTTACAACCCTGCTTTGCATTGCCACCTTCTGTTTTACACCTTTCTGTATCATCCACGTTTTCGTGTTGTCTTAATCCTGCCTTGACTTTTCTGTTTGGTTGGTATTTTTAAATTTTTGTTTTAATTTAAATTAGCATACAGTAAAATGAAATTTGCTCGTGTGTGGTTCAGTGAGTTTTAACACAGGCACAGATTCATGTCACCACCACCACAATCAGAATACAGAGCAGTTCTGTCCCCCCCACTCAATATTCTCCTGTGCAGGTACTTTATAGTCATCTCCTCCCATTGCTTCTAAGAGTACTGTTGAGAAGTACCCCTGATATGGATGTACTGCAAGGTATTTATTCATTCACCCACTGAAGGTCATTTAGCTATTTACAGTTTGTGGTGATTATGAATGGAGCTTCTATAAACATTTGTGTGTATGTTTTTGTGTAAACATAAGTTTTTAGTTCTCTGGTATAAAAGCCCAGGAGTGTAGTCATTGAGTTATATGTTAAGTGCCTGTTTTGTTTTTTTTAATAAGAAACTGCCAAGCTATTTTCCAGAGTGACTGGACCATTTTATAATCCCACCAGCATATATGAGAGATCTAGTTTCTCCACAACCTTATCAGCCAAAATTATCATGATTTTTTTTTATTATTGCTCTTCTAATAGGTGTGATATCTCATTCTGCTTTCAGTTTGCATCTTCCTGATGGCTAATCATGCTGAACATCTGTAATCTCTTATTTGGCACCTGTAATCACTTGTTTGGTGATATATCTGTTCTTTTACCCATTTTTCAATTGGATTGTTTTTACAAAGACAAAATTTTTCTGTAAAAATTCCATCTGTGTGTGGGTTTATTTCTTAACTCTGTTACGCTCCATTAAGCTGTGTATCCCTTTGCCAACATCACACTGTTGTAATTACTGTAGCTTTATCATTGCATCAGTTGGAGGAGGCCAACTTTTTTTTTTTCAAAATTGGTTTGGTTATTCTAGTTGCTGTATCTTTCCATCTAAATTTTAGAATCATCTTGCCTATATCAACAATCTACAAAATTCCTCCAAGGAGTGTGATTGAAATCGCATTAAATCTATAGATGAATTTAGAGAGAATTGCCAATGATGATATTGAGTCTTTCATTTCATGAACATGGTATATCTCACTTATTTAAGTCTTCTTTAATTTGTTTGATCATATTATTTTTAGTTTTCAGCCTAAAGTTCTTGCACTTTTTTTTTTAGATTTATACTTAAGTATTTCATTTTTGGAGCTATGGGAAATAGTAATTTTTAAATTCAGTTTCTAATCATTTATTGCCTGTATAAATATGATTAATTTTGGGGTGCTGACCTTGTATCCCATGGCCATACTAAACTTACCTTTTGGTACTAGGAACTTCTTTTGTAGATTACTTGGAATTTTTCTGTGTAGATAGACATATCGTCTGTGAATAGGAGAATTTTATTTTTTCCTTTCTGCTCTATATGACTTTTATTTCTTTCTCTTATCTTAATGCACTGGATAGGACTTTCAATATAATGTTTATTAGGAACAGAGAGAGTGGACATCCATCCCTTGTTTCTAATCCTAGGGGGAAAATATTCCTCTTTTCACCATTAAATATGCTACTTTTGCTAGGTTTTAGGTAGATGTTCTTTTTTGGATTTAGGAAATTTCCCTCTATTCCTAGTTTCTTGAGAGGTTTTGTTATGAAGGGATGTTAAATTTTGTCAAATATTTTTTCTCCATCAATTGATATGATCATGTGGTTTTTCCTCTTTAACCTGATGATATGGTGAATCACATTCACTGATTTTCAGATATTGAACTGGCCTTGCATTGCCAAAATAAACTACACTTGGTTGTGACTTGATTCTTTTACTATATTGCTGAATTTTATTTTCTAATATTTTATTGAAGATTTTTATGTTTATGTTCATAAGAAATACTTTCTGTACTATTCTTTCCTTACACTGTCTTTGCCTTATTTTCATATCAGATTAATGCTGGCCTCATAAAATGTTTATAAAGTATTCACTGCTCTTCTGTTTTCTGAAGGATCTTGTGAAAAATTGATATTGGTGTTATTTCTTTTTAAATTTTGTTAGAATTTGCCAGTGAAACCATCTGGACCTGGCTTTTGTTTGCATACTTGTTTGTTTGTTTGTTTTCAGAAGATTTTGAGCTACAAATTTAGTTTTAAAAATAGATATAGGAATATTCAGGTTGACTACTCATTGGGTGAGTTTTAGTAGTTTGTAGCTTTCAAGGAATTGGTCTATTTCATTTAAGTTGCAAAATGTTTGTGCATAGAGTTGTTTATAGTATTCCTTTATTATTCTTTTAATATACATGGGGTCTGCAGTGAAAGCCTTCATTTCATCCCTGATATTGGTGTCTTGATTCCTGACTTGCATCTTACCTCTTTCTTATTTGGTAACTCTGATTAGAGGTTTATCAATTTTACTGATCTTTTCAAAAAACCAGCTCTCGGTTTCATTGATGATTCTGTCATTATTTCTTTAAATATTTCTTCTGTACCACACTATTTCTCCTTTCTTTCTGAGATCTCAGTGACATGAATGTTAAATCTTTAGGTATTGTCCCACAGGTTCCTGAGGTTCTGTTCACTGTTTCTCTCTATTGTTCGTACTGAATAATTCTTATTGATCTGTCTTCAAGTTCACTGACTCTTTCCTTTGTCATCAATATTTTGCTATTGAACTTATCCAGATAATTTTTAAACTACTATATTTTCAGTTCTAAATTTTTTGTTTGTTTGTTTCTTCTTCATATCCTCTCACTTTGACTGATACTTTATCTCTTTTCCTTTATTTCAAGACTGTTTGCCCTCACTTCTTAGAGCATGGTCATCATGGTGTTTTAAGTCTTTGGTAATTCCAAAATCTGTGTCATCACGGCATTAGCATCTGTTGATTTTCTTTTCCTTTTTAAGTTGATACATTTTCCAAGGTCATTCCATACTGAGTAATTTGGAATTGTAGCCTTTGTAATGCTGTACAGATCTGCCCTGCACATGCACCACCCAGCAGTCAGTCTGGGCATTGGTCTTCCCCATAGTTTAATTCTCAAAGGCTGTGATATGATGTTTAGGATGAGATCCAAGCATACACAACATGGTTGAGACCCATCCATGCAGAGGTGACCACAGGAGTTCATCCATAACTTTACGGAATTACTTTCTTGAGCTCCCTACCTCGTTACTACCCACTTCCCTGTCCTTCAGCCCAAAAGCTGGGATTTTAGTTTCCCCATTTGTCCAGGTATTTCTCACCACTGTGTCTGCATCTGGAGCCAAACAGTGGAGAATAGAAAGAGAAAAAAACCAATGAGTATTTTCCCCCACACTCTTGGGAATGGTAGCTTTGCTGGTTCCTTCCCTCAAAGACTTAGGTGCCTACAGGGCCAGCAGAATCACTGCTGCACTGCTACCAACAGAATTTCCCTAGGGGCTGAGTCTGGAGATAACAGAAAACGGAGGTGGGTGGAAATTTCCCCCACTCTCTCTGACTCTTAGAGTTTCCCTTTCTCATTGCATAGGCTGGAAGAAAGGGCTTCCCTTAGAGCACTCTTTCCCTGCATCCAACGTGCATTTCTAGGTTTGGAGCTGCCTTTGAGTCCAGTCTAGGTAATACTATAAGGGTAGGGGAATGGTCAGTTTTGCCAATTTAATGATGCTTTAAATTCTAGTCTTCTTCCCCAATTTGCCTTCTATCATTTACTTTGCAGAGTCCTCAAATAGTTGGTCCATGCATTCTTTCCAATGCTTACAGCTACAGTCAGTGGGAGAGACAAGGCGGAATACGTTTACTCCATCTTGCCCAGATCTGGAAACTGCTTATTTCTTGGTTTTGGGGTTTTTTTTAAACAAAAATTACTTGGATATTCAAAAGAAAGCTCTAAAACCACTTGTGTTTTGTTGTTCAGGACATCTGTTATGAGACACTGCACCCTTTCCTGGCAGCATCTGGCAGAGAATATCACCTCCTATTCCTTTGCAGGGACACAGCTGACTGTGGAGGTCCACCCTCGAGACGCCATGCCCCAGCTGCTCAAGAAGTTCTCCTTGGCTAAACGTACGTACGTACAGGGCTGCTTGTATGTGGAGGGCTGGCAGGGAGGATGGAGAGCAGCTGGAAGAGCCAGAGCCCAGCCTGGGCACCTTCTAGGGGACGGAGAGTGGTGACCTGGGTCTACACACTGGAATGAGGCAGAGACACAACAGCTTCATCCTGGGAGCTCTCTTCTCCATAGTCAGCAACCCCTGTCCTTAAAGTCTGTGCCATTAGGCATGGGTAACACCAAGCATTTAGCTAAAGATGAATTTCATCACAAGAATGTCGTTGTTTTTAGATACCATTTATTGACTGTGACACTGCTAAGCACTGTACACTCAGTAACTTACTTCTTTGATATATACCAGAATTATCCCCACCTTTTAAATCAGCAAAGACTCAGAGAGGTGTTAGCTGCCTAAGTCACCCAACTATGAGGCGGGTCAGAACCCAGGTCCAAATGCAGCCTGTGCTCTTAACTACCGTACTTGGCAGCCTTCCGAGCCATGTGCACAGGCCTGGACCCAGGCCCACCACGTCTCCTCTGCCCTCTTCTCGGTCCTCTCCCTGCATCTGTCCAATCTGTGGCTAAACAGGGGTCTGGGGAAATGCTGGCCAAGGAATGGAGGCTGCAGAACAGCCAAGGCTCAGGTTCACTCCACATCCACTCGGTGGGCCAAGGCAGTTCCTCCGAGGCTGCCTGGGCCTGCAGCCCTTGGCTACCCAGGTCTCACGAGGGCAGGCAGGTGCGGAGAGGGCAGCCCCTGGGAGTTGAATGGCTGGATTCACAGCTCAGCTGTGTGAGCTCAGGCAAGTGGCTTAACCTCTCTTTTGGACTCAGTTTCCTCATCTTTAGGAGGAGGATGATAATTCAGCGTCCCTCAGAGGCTCGTGTAGGTTACAGGAGCTAGGCAATATAAAGCATGAGCCAGGTGTGGTAGGTACACAAGACTTGGGGGCTACTCTTCTGAACCCCCATCACTCTACCAAGGTATGTAGGTGGAAACAAAATGTGGGTGTAAGAAGGAACAGGCCCACTGTTCTCAGAGTGGCCTATATACATTTGCAACCTTCCGTTGTTATATTTACAGCCTACAATGGCCTTCAAGGGCAAAGACAACCAGCCTTGGCACCCACTCCCCCTCCTCCACCAGATCCTCCTGCTTCCATCAGGGACCCACATCTTCCTGATCTGGTTTCAGATCAGCAGGAGATTCTTCTGTTTCTCATGGAGTCTGATAACCGTTGGTGACCATTCTGCCTCAACAGTCCTGGGTTTATGGGATTTGGTTGTCTTTGAACCTTCCTGAGGAATAATTCCCGTCTCCCCACGTTCATGTCTGCCCGTGGACGGTTCTTGCCTGGGGGTCCCCCGTCAGGGAACTCACTGGTGCTCCCAGGATCCCCAACTGTGTTCAAGATGCTGGGAGCCTCCGGAGGAGGTTGAGAGCACAGGGGTCCGGGCAGGGCCACTGAATAATCACAAGCCTCAATGTCCCAGCAGATTCTCCCTCTGCTCACAGACTACACTTCTCTTTCTCGCCACCCCTTCCCTGGCTCCTGGTCCTCCCTCTGCCTCACCAGGAAGTCCAGGGCAATCCCAGCAGCAATTCGGGGGTGGGAGATGGGAACAAGAAGGGGTGAGAAGGAGGGTGAAGAGGAGGGTTCAGAAGCAAGGACCACCACACAGGGAGCCATCTGTGCTTGCTTTTCTATTGCTTCTGAAGTGTCTCTACTTCTGGCCTTTGGGATATTGTAGGTTTACAAGGTGATAAAAATGGAAACACAAGACCCCGGCAGCCTGGAGGGAAAGACGCCCACGGTAAGCTGCAGGGCCTTCTTGGGGCCATTCTTTGAGACAATAGATTGGTTTAACCCCTGGGGCCAATCTCCAGTCAATTGGAAATGGCTCCCTGGAGCACTGTGCTGGGAGCCTGGGGCCACCTCTGGGCTCAGGGGACCAGAGTGTCTGCATGCGCACAGGTGGAGAAGTAAAACAGCTTACACACCAGACGGGATCCCAGAGCTGGAGCATAAACCCCAGCAATAACAAGGCAGCCCATTATGGGAAACACTAAAAGCAGGACGCAGAATTGTGTTAACTTCAAATGGAATGCCAAGCCTCTGAAAGGCAGGAGACGTGTGAATAAGCAGAGCAGGGCAGAGAAAGACGCCCGGAATGGGTGATAGATGACCCGGGCTCCAGTCCTGCTTCTGGTCCTCACTCACCTTCCCTGGATCCCAGTTTCCCCCTCAGTAGACCAGATGGCGTCTAAGGTTTAGTGCAGTTTGGTACATCTTCCCATTGTTTTGGTTTAAAATTAGAATAATCTAGTTAATGCCACTGGTGTTTTAAATGTATTTATGCCAAATCATATTTGAATCTTATAGAATCTGTTCCAAAGGTAAATTTAATGAGGCATAAATCATTACGGGTATTTTTAATGTTCAGATATTGTAAGATGGAACCCAAAAAGGGTAGAACTAATAATAGAGTTTTCAGTCCCATTTTAGAAATGCCATCCTTCTTGGAAATGGGGGCAGGGGAGGCCTCGTTTGCAGAGCTGAAGCTTGTTAAATGTGTAAGTCCACTTCATACCCACTTAAGTCCCCGTGACGGCCCTTGTCAGAGGGTGACAGGAGCCAGAGTCCCGAAAGGGGAGAGGACACTGAGAGGGGGAAGCTCAGCAGGGCTGCTCAGGTGTCCCCACTCCCTTCTGAGGGGCTGGCTGGGCCCAGGAGAGGCCCTGATGGTGATCTGAGTGATGGAGGCAAAAAAATCCCAGCTCCGGGAGCAGCCGAGTGAGCCCCGATGGTGCAGGGCTTTAAGGGCGCTCCGGTGTAAGACCGTGCGGGACGGAAGGGTGGGGGCAGGGGTCCAGGGACTGTTTTGGTCTTTGTGGAAGAGCAGAAAGTGAAGAAAGAAAAGGCTAGGTTGCTGGGTGAGGCCACAGCCTCACAGTGGGGTGTGCACCACCTGCCTGCCCACCACACGCTCTGCTCCCTCCTAGGAGAGGAACAGCCTCGGATCCTGGACGTGTCCGAGGCTTCAGGTCAAAGGGACCAAGGCCCCTCCCTCACCCCTCCTCCTAAGAGGGACCCAGGGGACAGAGAGAGGTGGCCAAACCCAGTCTGAGGTCGAGAAGGAAGGAGGCCTGGGTCCTAAAGGAAGGGGCTTTTCAGCAGAGGGAAAATGCATGTGGCCTGCCTCTGAGGGCTGAACTTGGCTAGTGCCTGGGAGCCCCTCTGTGGCCTGACGGTGACCAGGTCCCTAACCAGCTGGCACTGTGTCACATCCAGTGCTGCCCAGAGGGGGTCGTGGAGCAGCTCCGGCTAGAGCTGGTGGTGACACCCCATCCTCACTCTCTCACCACATCTCTGGGGTCTATAGCACCGAGTAACGGGACTCTCACAGTCCTCGGGGGTATATGGATGCATGTGGGCGCAGCCCCACACTGGGCACAGTGGCTTCATACCTCTGATCCTGCACTTGCCAGCAGAGGACCCCCCACCCTGCATCCCCCCGGGAATCAGTGACACTGACTTTCCCACGTGACCCACCATCTCATTCACTCCCCTAGTCTCCCCACAGATACGTTCCTGAGGCCAAGAGGTTGGTGGAAGTTGGCCCGACTGAAACCCAGGCCTTGCACAGCCCCACCAGGCACACCCCCACGTTTCTGTGCTCTTCCCAGGCTTGCTGTCATATCCTGGGGCCCCACCTGCACCCCTCACGCACCCAGCACCCTGGAGGCTTCTGACATGCAGGCTGAGAGTTGGTCCACTTGAGTTAGGGGCTCAGGGTCCCTTTGGCCCCATCCTCTCCTCACCCTCTCCCTGTCCTCCCACCCAGCTTGGCTGATTTAGGTCAGAGGGCCTTGAGTAAGGAAGACTCAGCCAGAGCCTGGGCTCTTTTCTGGGCTGGGACAGGGGTTTGCTGCCCATTCGTCCATCGATCGATGGGTCTGACCGCTGGTCGGTTAGCCGTGCAGCAGCTCCCTGGGGCTGTCCCGGGTCCAGGCTCCTTCTGAGAAAGGCTGGACATCCGTAAGTGATTCTGAGGCCCAGCCTCCCTCAGGGGCCTCCGCACAGTATCTTGGGCGACTGCCCTTGAGGTGCATGTGGTCAGTCTCCAGCTGACCGTGGGCGAGGGAGGAAGAGAACTCATTCCCGGAACAGCTGGCGGGGAAGCTGCAGGAAACTACGTGGTGGGGAGAAGGGGCTCCGTCATCAGTCCGTCTGGGGCTGCTGAGCTCACTGAGGTGAAGCCAGTTTCTTCACTGCTGACTTCTGTTCCCAGTGAGGAGTCGCCTCGGTTCCCAAACCGGTCTGACCAAGGAACCCTTCTAGGAGATCTAGCTCCTGAGAGCAGGGTTTCAGTCTGGGAATCATTTTGAAGGCCAGACAGTCCCAGCTCCTCAGAGAGACAGGGAGGCCTGGGCTGGGCAGCCCTGTCAGCCGGTCTCGGCCGCTGACTGAGCCTCCCTGTGTTTCCAGCCTACCCCTGGGATAGGTCCAGCCTGAAATCCATACCCCTGGATCTGCGGCAGTTTGAGAAACTGGACACCTATGCCTCACAGGTAGGAGAGCTGGGCCCTCGGCCTGTGGGCCGCCCCCCAGCCCCTCCGTCCAAGGTGGCTTGCAGTTCCCTGAGCCAGGGTGGCCACGCCCCTCCCTGAGCCCCTCCTGAATGTATCAAGAATCCCCTGGGTGGGTGACCCAGAGTGCCTTTCCACAGCACGTGGATGGGGGACAGAAGGCCAGGACCTGATGTCACTACCACACTATTTTGATTATTGTAGCTTTGAGTAAGTATGAAATCCGGATATGTGTGTCCTCCAACATGGTTCATCTTTTTTCAAAGGTGTTTTGGCTATTCTGGGCCCCTTGAAATTCCATATCAATTTGAGGATTGGCTTTTCTGTTTTTGTAAAAGAAAAAAAAGGCTGTTGAAATTTTATAGGGATTGTGCTAAATCTGTAGATTGCTCTGGGGAGCATTGACCATGACTAGGAGCCTGCCGTAGTGCCCAGATGCCCACCTGGGTGGCCCCAGGACCTACACAGAAAAGATGTGGTGGCTCCAGGCCCAGTGGGTCAGCTGGTCAGCACTGCCCACCATGGCCAGTCCCCACCAAGGGCTGCTCTCAGCCCAGCCTTGGCCTCTCTGGGCCTCTCCTCTTTCTCCACCTGGAGGAAGAGAGGCCCTGGTTGCAGGTGGCAATGCACTGGGCTCCCCACAGCCCTCGTGCAGGCCCTGCCATAGCACATCCCTCCCACTCCCCAGGTGACGGTCAAGAGTGGCCTGGACGAGCTGGTGAGTGACCTGCTCCAGGAGGCCCACAGTGACCTGGAGAGGGTCCGCGCCATCTGGATCTGGATCTGCCACCACATAGGTAGGCCCACTGGTGGGGCCACTGGCTCTAGGACCCTGGTCCCAGAAGAGCATCATCTCTGGTCTTGACTTTATCACCAGAGTGTGTGGAGTAAGACTAAGGTGAAGGAGAGGGGCTCCCGGATGGTTGGGTAGAATAGCCAAAGACTAACCCAAGATGGGTAACTCACCATGTGCCAGCGGTCCCCATGAAGGGTGGGTGGGCAGGCATCCCACGTGGCCCTCTGCCCACAGCCAGAGTGGAAGCCCTTCACCCAGCAGCAGCCTTCCCTCCATCCTGCTCCACAGAGATGGGAACCCAGGGCAGAAGGTCGTCTCCAAAAGGAGGTTGGGGATGAGTCACAGCTATTTGAGAAGTTATCACCACACTTTAAGAGGTTTCTTAAAGCACCTGAGCCAAGAAGGGTGGGCACCGCTCTCCCTGCTCTCTGCTCCCACCTGGGCGACCTCGGACACTGCTCTCAGCTCAGTCTCCAGGTTCTCCAGAGCCACCCCAGGGGACCTGGGCCTGTGCAGCTGCCCGCAGCTCTGCACGGGACAGCCTGGTAATCTGACCAGCTCAAGCCAAGCTGGCGGGTGGTTGCTAAGGGGATTCTGGCTGCTGCCCCTTGCATTCAGTGGAGGAGCCGGGTGGAGAGGTGGACTTCTAGCATTTTCTCTTTGACATAACAACCAGTGGGGCTCCCCTGACCTGCTGCCCCTGGGCTTTCCCCTTGACCTCCCAGAGCAGCAGTTAGGGATGCAGCTTAGCGGATGGACTCCCCTGACACAGGTAGGGCGTCTGGCCATAGGCCCTGAGGGGCCGCCTCCTCCACCTGAACCCCAGCAGCTCAGCCTGGGCTTCCAGGGAGCAGCGGGGTGGGAAACAGAACATTTGTTGGACTTTGCTGCCCCCACCCTCACCCTCACACGCTCACTCATACACTCACTCACATACACCTCCTGCCCCCATGCCCTCAAAGGCCACAGTGATTCCTGCCTCAGGGCCTCCCCGCCAACCTTAGGCTCTCTTATTAGCAGAGTGATGGGCTATGGGGGAGACAAGCTCTCACGACAGCTCAGTACACCCCCTGCGGGTCAGGGTGAGGCCTTGGCCTTGGGGGCCCCAGCAAGGACGGGTGAGCAGCCTCACTGCAGCTGGAACTGGAGGAGGGGACAAGCGGCCGGAGCCGCCACCCCCAGTGCCATCTTAGTCCCTTCCCCTCCCAGCCCCTCCTTGGAAGCCTCGGGAGCCAAAGCCTCGCTCTTCCTCTCACCACCCACACAAAGAGGTGGCATTTCCAGATCTTGCCCAGCCTGAGGCCCTGGTTCCATTCAGCCCACAGTGGTTTCTCCCCCGCCTGAGGGAGGCCGACCCAAATGGTGCAATGCTGGAGCCACAGCGGAGGGCGGGGGTGGTACCACAGGCAGGGGACCCCCTCTCCTCTGCACCAGCCCGGTCGTCTCCCAGGACCTGGTTCCTCACGGTCCCCTCCTCTGCCCTCCAGAGTATGACATCGAGGCTGCCCAGGAGAAGGACCGCCAAGCCTTCAAACCCACCACCATCCTGCAGACCCAGAAGACCAACTGTGATGGCTATGCTGGGCTCTTCGAGAAAATGTGCAGGTACGGAGGGGTCCCGGGCTGACCACCCTGACCCAGCCTCTCCCCAGGCCAAGCACCATGCGCCTTCACGCACAGACAGGGCCCAGAACCTGAGTTTGCAAACTCTGCTCCGAATCCAAGTGAGTCCTGAAAAGGTCAATTTCTCCCTTTTTAACACCAGCATAATTGACTTTGTACCATCTGCTGGGCTTCGTGATGCATTAACATAATGGCAGATGAATGCACAGAGATAATTTGGTTATAAAAGGCCCTTTTTCCACCTTCTCCCATCTCTGTGCAGCTGAAGGTTAGAAGAATGGCAGATCTGGGAATGTGAGGACAGTGGCTGCTGACGCCAAGAGGACTGTGAAAGGCTGTCCTCGGGGCTGGCACAGGGGCCCTCTCTGGGGAAACAAAAGATCTCCTCCCTGAAAAGATTTGTCAGCTGGAAAAGCTGAATAACGAGGAAGCAGCTCCTCTCTTGGCGCCTGTGGGCTCCGTTTCCACTGCCCTGGGAGCGAGCACCTGGCCGGGTGGCCCGGGAGGTGGGGTGAGAGCAGGCGAGTGGCTGGTAAGTGGTTTGTGTTTGGAGACTCACGGCTGGTTCGACGCTGTGACTCAAGGCTGGGGGGCCCTGCTGACCCTCACAGCCTCCTGTGCCCACTGGGGTCTACTGTGATCCCCGGGAAACAGTCAGCCCTGGGGGCCACCGAAAAGCCCCTTCCCAGGGGTGTGGACAGACTGTGTACTCTGTCCTGCAGGCTTCTGGGAGTGGGTCTTCTCAGGCCCCCAGGTATCAGCTGGCCAGGACCGCAGAGGGTAATTATCAAACCAAGAGTAGCAGCAAACACTTAAGGGTCCACAGTCGGGCCGTTGTGATGTGTCAGTGTGGTGCAGTGGTCATGTGCCGTCTTGCTCCTGGGGCACACGCAACCCATTCCTGGCCTGACTCCCAGTTGTCCGGCCTCCCCCTGCCCCGATCACCACCGCTGAGTGCAGGCACATGTTGCTCCAACTCTCCTGCTTGCTCTATGCTCTTCCCTTCCCCCACCTCCAAGGCCCACCCCTGAGACCATAGGCCCAGAGGGGATCAGGGCAGGTCAGGCTGCAGAGGATGCCAACTCCTCTGCAACCCATCTCCCTGCCCCCCACATCCTCACCCCACCCCAGGCCCTGGCACCCCAACTCTCCAGGAACCAGGATGCTCACCGACCCCCTGCCCAGGCTCCACAGGCCCTACAGTCCTTGAACAAGAGTAAAGACTCACACTGTTCCATAAAGTCATCCCAAACCCGGCCTCACCCCGCCTTCCAGCCCTGTGCATTCCAGCAGTTCCCACACTCCAGCTGGACAAGCTCAGTGTGCTCCCCTCTCTCTAATACTCTCCCAGGCCCCACTGCAGGACCGCCCACCTGCTCGCCCTCTCTTGATGCCATCAGCACACCTATACACCCGCTCAGGTCTTGTGCTTTTATTTAATCACTTTTCTAAATTAAAAAAAAACAAACAAACACTTAACTGTAGATGATTTCTAAAGTGCACAGAAACAAAAAGAAGAAAATTGTACCCTGAATCCTACTACTTAGAGATGACACTTACCACTTTGTCATATTCTTTTCTGGACTTTGTTCTATCATGTAGGTGTTACCTGTGCTCATTTCCCCTTGTAGGTCTTACAGGTCTGTTAGGTCTTTTACGTCTTCGTCCCTGCCTTCCTGCTTCCCCTGTGAATATCCATCTCAGAATCCTACACACAGTAGGCCCTCAGTGCCAGGAAATGACAAGATATTCCTCGCAGACTTGTATGAAATCGACCTTACTCTCTTTTTAGATGAAGAAATAACCCTCAATCTGCTTTCAGTTCCATTTGTGCCTAGCATTTTTCAGAATGTAATTATTTTCATCTTAATTTGCAAATTGGAAAACCCTCGGGGTTTTAAGTCATAGAATAGATCCTTCTTTATCCAATAGAAGCCTTCTTAGCATGGTCTGAGAGTATCAGATTTAAGCCAGGAAGACTCAGTTCATTTACCAGTCCTTGATTTCCAGTCCCTAATTCACCACATATTAGTTTTATTCCTTTTGGAAGGCACCTAGCCTCTCAGAGCCTCAGTTTTCTCATCTGCACCCTGGGAACTCTGTTTCCCACCAGCAGGACTACAGCCCTAAACGAGAACATGCAGCTTGGAGTTTGCTAACCTGGAGGTTGTTGGGGTTTTTTTAAACTCTCCTGCCTTGTCAGAGTATGGGAACGTTTTTGCTGTGTAGAACTTTCCTGCAGACCCACATAGACTCACGTAGGCTCAGAAAACTGACATTTGCCTTGAGTGGAACTGTCAGCTCTCTGGCCTAGTCCAGAGGCTGAACTACAGCCAGATTCTGGCCCACAGCTGATCATTAAAACACATCCCAACGTTTTGCATCATTTAAAGTTAGGTTCCAGCCTGGCAGTTACCATGTGAAATGCTCTCCGCATTGCCTGGGACATTTAACCACACAATAGCTCACAGTTTCTCTGAATTCCTTTAACTTTGGCTTTAAAGATCAGTAACCTTGTCCACGCATCTTTCCTAATTTCCCTTCTCTTTAAAATTACGGCTGAAGGTTTGGTAAATTCATTAGCGGATTCCTTAGTAACCGAGGACGTGTAATCCACACTTGCTGATTTATCCCTGCTTAGTTGTCAGGGTGGCCTCTTAGCAAGAGTTGTACCGATGCGGCCACCATTACTTCTGCCTGTCCCTGCCACCTGCCTGCAAGGGCCTCATTAAAGACTGATTTAATAAAGTAATTTGGTGGGGAATTCAGATATTTTTGCAATATCATTCATTCATCGTCTTTCCCGAGTAACCAACGTGCATTTATTTTTTGGTAGCGCTACTGCTTGTAAATGCTGGTCCAGTTTCTTCCCGACCTTCCGTGGTCCAGTATTAATGTCTCTCCTTTTGCTTCCGTTCCCCACTGGCCTTGATGAATTCTGCTTACTTTCCTTGCAGGGGCAAAACTTAATTCCCCCGAATCCTGCCACTGAGTCAGCCTCTGTGATAATTCCTTTCTCTGTTATCACGGCTCTAGCACCACCAGCTAGCAGACTTCCCAGGGACTTTTGATAAAGCTGGGAGCTTATTACCAGTCTGAAGCTTTGATGCTGCAGAGACTGGTTGTCACCCATCAGATGTCAGTCTGTTTTCCATGCATCCTCCAGCTGTCACAATAGCGTGCGCAGCTCAGCATCATGTCCCAGACAATCCCAGAGCATCACTTGGTTCCTGAGGCCCCCAAAGGCTGGGAAGAGGCAGATGAAAAACCCTTAGCTCTGTCATAGAGGGCCACTGAAAGGGGCATCTGAACTCCCCCACCTTTATAGATACCCCAAAGGATGGTGCTCACAAAGGTGAATTACATCACTCTAGCAAACCAGCCTTAAACTTCACTCCGTATACCACCCAAAAGTTTATAGATGAAAAAAAAAACCCTCAGTGTACAAAAGAGCTGGTGCAATATGAGGCCTCCTGAGCATCAGGACAAATGAGCCCTGGTGCTGCTTTGGCCCCTGGCTGGCTGTGTGTCCCCAGGCAAGTCAGTCTCCCTCTCTGAACTGTGGATTTCTCATTTGTCAGAGAGGAGGCCCCTGAACTCAACCTCAGGGCTTTGGAGTGAGAATTATTACCTTGATTATAGTTACTGACCTGGACATAGGGTGGTATAAAAAAAAGGGAAAGGGGGCCATAGAGCAGAAATACAAAGACACCGTCAAATTTACAAGAAATCAACTACATAAATTGTGAAATGTAAGTCATGGTTATGTCTGTCCTGCTGCAGTGTAGAAAACACAATTTTTTTTTTCTGTTCAGAATTTACTTTTATTGTAATAACATTAACCTTCTTGAGGATGAATGATTTCGGAACAGCAAGGCCCTAAAAATTCTAATTCACATATGTTTGCCCAGTTAAACTGACCATTGGGCTTAAAGTTAATAAAACCATGTCTCCTAATTTTACTATTAGAAATTACAATATTCTCATCAAGATACGGAAGAAGGGCAAGCTTCACTGCCTCTCCTACGGCTATGATCCCTGCCTCCCTCCGTCTTTTTCCACGTGGCTCAGCCATCCTGCGAGAAGTGTTCAGAGTGGAGGAAGTCCACTGTGTTCAGGGGCTGTTGTGTGCAGGGTGCACCGCCCACTGCAGGCAGCTCAGCCCTGCTGCTGCTGGGGCCGGACCATCTCTGTATAAAATGACAGTCACAGTCTGAATCCATCACCTCCTCCATTATTTCCACATTGGAAACCCCACTGGCGCTGGGATTTCCAAACTGTCAGAAGTGAAAACCAAGATTCTGTAGCCTGAGGTTACTAGGTGCATCTACATGGGTGATGTCTCGGCTCTAGGATGGCTGGTCAAAGCTCTCTCAGAGGAGGATGTATTTCTCGTCCTCTGCCCTTTCTTCAGTGCTCCCCCAGATCTTTCCAGCAAATTCCTCCTCCTTGGGGCTCTCTAAAAGGGCTATGCTTATCACTAGCATTTTAGTGGCTTTTCTTGTATCTGCCCCCCTTCCAACTACGAGCATGTCTACGGTGGCCAGTGAGCTTTACTTTTAGTATACTGTATTTTATTATGTTATAGTCCGTAGTATATTCTGAAAGGATAAATGGGGTCTTATTCCCTGGCACCTGGTATAGCGCTTTGCCTGGAGTGTGTAGAGTCGGTGATCTTTCGATGACATGAAATGGTGGAGGTTCATCCTGACTAGCGACCAGCAGCTGGAATGACTAGTTCTACACTTCTGCATGAGCGCTGTGGATTATTAACAATCATGCATTGCATTATGACTTCTTTGTCCAATTCATCTTGCACATGGCTGCCAGGTAACAAAATAGCCTCATCTCATAGTCAAGCGTGGCAGATGCTTACAGCTGAGGGTTTTTTTTCATCTTTGTTCTGCCCCAGGCCTTCCCCATGGCCCTCTCAGCTTCTCCCCAGCCTGTCAGAGGAGAATCACCCTCTAGAGACCACTTAATGCCAACCTTTCGTTTTGTCCTGTGGAGAGCCTGGCAAAGTCACCCTGGAGCAAGCCCTCCTCTGCCAGCTCAGCCCGGTCCCCGCCCCCTCCAGCTGGGAGCCCTTGGGGAGGACATCCAGCTACTCACTTCTCCCTCCTCCAGCCCTTTCTAGGCTTGGGGCAGGGTTCTTACTCCTGCCCCCCTGCCATTTGGTGCTCAGACCATACCTTCACTTCACCTCCTGGGTGGGAGGATACCCCAGCCTGAGGACATGGCTTCTCCCAGGAGGACACCCAGGCAGAGCTTGAGCCGGCTGTCTGCCCACATCAGCACCCACTCCATTTTTATCACAGCACCTGGAGGCTGCGTGGGCACTCAGCGCTTCTTCCTTCCTTCCTTCACTCCAGGTGGCTCAGAGCGGAGGACGAGCCACTGTGGGCAGCGTGTCCCGAGGCCCACAGCTCCCCTCCCTTTCCTGCAGAGCAGCCCCTTCTCCAAATACTGCTGTTCCCAGTCCTCCCTGTACCCTCCCCATCATCCTAGAAATTCACATGCCCTGTCGTTCTGGGCAAGAAAGGAAAATAACTCAGCAGAGAATGTCATTTTCAGGTAGTTTTTACGGATTCTTTCCAATTAGAGAAGTAACCCATAATCGTTATTGAAAACTGTAAAAATAAAGAGAAGCGTAAAGAAGAATATTAAAATCGCCCCTAATCCCATTACGAAGAGACCAATCTGTCTCCCGTCTTCCATGTTGCGCACGCACACACGCACAGAGGCATTGTGCTGATGGTGGAGTTTTACAGGCTCTTGTCAGTTCACAGCGTGTCAGGAGCATCTCTGACCTCACTAAATATTTTTCACAACATTCCTTCTCCTCACCCACTCTCTTGAGTATGTAGAGCCCTACCTCCAATGGAGGTACCTCCTGTACCTCTGTCCAATGCCTCTGGGACGCATGTGACCCTCCCCTCTCTGCTGGCTGTTTCCTCTAAGACTCTACATTCATTCGGATTGCCCATCCTGAGAACAAACCCTTGGGCCTCACATCTGGTTGCAGCTAAATGACGAGGGGGCTTTCCAGGAGTTCTTGCTGCACTCTCTTTCCTCTCCTGGGCTCCTGGGCTCCTGGACCCACTGCCTCTGGGTCCCCATTCTGCTTGGGGAGCTGGTAGTCTTTACCAGCAGAACATTCTGACATCCAGATCTAGTTTGTCTTGCTCTCTGCCCTGGTCTCCCAGGTGCTCCCGAAATCTTCCCATAGGGCCCAGCTGGTCTGTTCTTGTGGGATTTCTTAGACAGCCTGGGAGACCTGGATCTCCTTTTGTGAAGATGCAGGCAGAAACAGGTGGGGGCTGCAAAACTTCCCAGCCCAGGAGCCCCCCGCAGAGCAGGCCTGCCCCCTGCAGGAGAGAGCGGTTCCCTGGGGATGTGCGCAGCCCCCAGGGCAGGGTGGAGTCTGGTAACTACACCTTTGGCCTCACCAACTCTCTCTACAAATGATATGTACATAGAGATACATACTATTTAATCCAATATTCTGCTAATTGTTAATTCAAGTTCATTTTTATAGGGAAAATTTCCCCATTCTTATCCTGAATGCATGCCCATTTCACCCCATTACCCTGAGGCTCCGTGGCCTCTCGTTTAGAAAAACTGAGGCTCAGATCTGGTCGCTGGAAAGACCCTGGCTGCCCGGGGGCCACTTCCCTGAGATGAGCCCTGCCTACACCCCGGAGCGCACACCCGGTTCGTGTGAGGGGACGGTAGAGTCAGCAGACAGCTGTGCTGAGCCCCGTCCGCAGGGGCCACTGCAGACATCCTGGCTACCACGGGTTTGGGTGTTGATTATACCAGCATTCCCGGTGAAAGGAAGGGGTCTCAAAGAAGGAGCACCTTGTTCTGACTCACACACTGGCCCCAGAAGTGTCCGCACAGGGCATCTCCTGGGTTAGAAGAGCAGCCCACCCCTCAGATGCCATGTGGGGGCCGCCTGGCCGTGGCAGGGCTCTCAGGACACTGGCTGTGGCTGCAGGGCGGTGCCCACAGCCTAGGTCTGGGCTTCAGGGTTTCAGCTACAAATGCCCAGATTGTAGCTTGCCCATGGGGTCCCCAGAAGTGACCAGCACCCATCCCCTGCTGTCCAGGCCTTAGAAAGTCATCCCAGACTGGTTGTGAGTGGTTGGGGAATGCTCTCAAGGGGGCCTTGATAAAAGCTCAGGCCGACTGGTCAGCATTTCCACTCCCAGAGTGACAACTACAAGGGACTCTTAAACCGTGGCCACAGCAATCGGTCAGCAAATGGCCTTACTGCTCTGTTGTGGCCCTGGCAGTCAGACCTGAACCATCCTGGCAGTGGGCCAGTCATCCCCGGGTCACAGGGGACTCCCACTGGCCTGGCCCAAAGGTCCCCACACAGCTGTCCATGGTCAAGGCGTGGCAGGGGAGTGGGCTCACCCTCCGGTCCAGCACCCCTCGCTGATGCCCCACCCGTGTCATCTAGACCCAGCTCCTCAGTCGCGCCTCCAGATCCTCTCTGGTTCTTCAAGAACATCATCATCCCCCAGGTTTCCACGGTCCCCCGGTGGTCCTCGCTGTCGCACCGTGTCCTCCTGCAGGCTGCTGGCGGAGCAGTCAGGCAGGCTCTGGGGAGAGACATTCCCAAGTGGTTTGTACAGTCTGGAGGGAGGAGCAGACAGCGGAAACTGCAGCTGGTCTGTTCCAGTGGGAGCAGCCAACCCTGTGCCCACCCCCCTTGTCCCCAGGTCCTGCATATAAAAGCCCTCAGGCTGTATGACTGTGCAAGAGGCAGGAAAAAGGAGAGACAGGGAGGGACTGATGGACAGCAGAGTGCCTGAGGCCTGGGGCCGCAGACAGGCTTGGGGGAGGAGGGGATCCAGCCTCCCCACCCACAGAAGGAGCGACCTCTCAGACCCCCGTCCCGCCCCCAGGATCGCCGGTGTGCAGTGCATGACCGTGCCTGGCTACTCCAAGGGCTTTGGCTACCAGCCGGGGCAGAGCTTCTCTGGAGAGTTTGACCATGCCTGGAACGCCGTGTACCTGGAGGGGCGATGGCACCTGGTGGACAGCACCTGGGGCAGCGGCCTGGTGGATTCCACCACCTCCAAATTCACCTTCCTGTAAGTGCCAGCCTTGGTTCTGCGGGGTGTCTGGTCGGTGGAAGGAGGCAGCAGGGGGAGAAGGCCAGCAGGGGAGGAGAGCAGGGGGGCCTCCGTCTGCTGCTGGCCACTCCCACCCTTCCTCGGGCTTGGGAGTGAGCTAGCTCCAGGCCGACTGTAAGGGCCTTGATCTTTCTGTCACCTCGCTGTCCAATGACTAAATCCGCCCCCTGGCTCCTGGGCACTCTCCCCACCCAAGTACTAAAAGACAGTGTCTGCCTACACACGGGCCACATGCACAGAAAGGCAGGCCTGAGAAGCTTCTTTAAGTGTCTGTAGGTTCCCTCAGGCCTTTGGCCATTGACTGTGTTCCATCCACAGATGCCAGAATTCTCTTCCACTGTTTCTCCCGGACACTGGATTCCTTTCCCTCCTCTCTGGGCTGAATCAGCCACACCCCATCTCTGAGGAAGGGGCTCTGGTTTGTGGGAAGGGGCACTATGCTGTGCCGGGTCACCGTGGCCACCATGGGGCAGGGAGGCTGGGGTGCCGGGGCTGGAGTGTGCAGGTCTGGCCTCCGAGATGCCGGCCTTATCTTGAGGCCATGACGTTCCCACTGGGTCTTGATGTACATCAGCAGCTCAGGTGGCTTTTCATCCGGAAGATGAGGGCGCTGCCTCAGTTGTGCAGTTTAACCTGACGGTCCTTCCCACAGGGCAGATACAAGCACATGCACTCGGCCCATCCACACAGGGCGCGTCCAGTCACAGCCCTCCTCCGCTCTGTCAGCTCTGAGCACTGCTCGCCTTGGGCCTCGAGGAGGCTCCCCCATTCCAGCTGAGTTCCCTGTTCTTCCGCTGATCCCCATCACTGACCTCCAGAGAGCCGCTTCCAGGGACTGCGTCAGGGCCTCCTCCCTGCACAGTGGTGCACCCCGGGCTGCGTGCAGAGCTGGTGCGCCCGGCCTTCCCTCCCTGCTGTCCCTCCATGTCACTAGCACCTAGTCCGTGGGGCATGGATTTGCTCGAATCTCTTTGGTTTTGAGAGCAAGGGGAGCCCACTCTCCACCTGGACTGCGCCACCTGGGCTGTGACCTTCTCGTAAAATGGGCCTCAGATCCGGCCTTGCCTCCTGTTTCTGGAAGCAGCCACTGAGGGGGCATCTGCAGTGCCGGTGTTAGGGCTGCAGATGGTGCCTCTTCCCATCAGGTTGTGGGTGGGACCCTACTGTGGATGTGTTAGCTGAAAAAGTAGGCCCCAAAGACCCCCTGTGAACCCCACCTGCTCCTCTGCACGGCTGAGCCCCCCACCCACCCACACGGGTACTGACCAGCTCTTCCCCCTCCAGCTACAACGAATTCTACTTCCTCACGCACCCTGCGCTGTTCATCGAGGACCATTTCCCAGACAACAAGAACTGGCAGCTGCTAAAGCCTCCACAGTCCCTGAGGCAGTTTGAGAACAACATGTATCACAAGAGCGAATTCTACAACAAGGGGATGCTCAGCGCCCACCCGGAGACCTCCACCATCAAAACAGGTAACCGGAGCTGGCCCAGCCGGGCCAGGAGCTCTTCCTGCAGCCTCTGAGGTCCGCGCTCCCCGCCCAGCAGGTCAGGGAGCCAGGGCTGGTGGTCCCGAGCGGGGTGCGTCTCCCTCAGCTGACTCAGCAGGGAGAGGACTGGCTACACACTCCTCCCAGCTCAGGTGCCTGACAGATGCTCCCGAACGCCTGGCAGAGAGTATGTGTTGGCCCCGCAGAGCTGGGATCTGTGTGTCAGTGGCCTAACCCGCTGGTGGGGGAGCAGCGGGGGTCTCCCAGGACAGAGTGCTAGGGGGGTGCTACATTAGGGAGGTGGCCGCTGAGCTAGGTGTTGGGAGCTGAAGGAGAATGAGCATCACAGGACAGGAAGGATGCAGCCACCCTTCGACATCTGAGCTCAGGCAGCCCAGTCGAGGGCCGGGCTCCAGGGGCATAGCCTGGCCTCTCACAGCCTTGTCTCCCCGGCCTGGTGCTACTGGTTCTGCCCGCTACTCTGCCTCCTTCCCTCTTGAGGCAGGACCAGCCTCTTCCAGCCGATTGCCCTGGGGCTGGGCAGTGCAGGACCGGGACTGGGCTGTCCCCAGGGCTGGCTTGGACTGACATTTGCTCCCCACCTCCCCCATCAGGCAGCCAGCTGGGTGTGTTTGTGAACCCCAGGGTACATGGCAGGCCGGGCTTGGGGGGCCAGGACCGCAGCTCAGGGCTTAGCACAGCCGGGTCAGTGCGCCCCCATACTTTCTGCAAGCACTGCCCATGGGCCCCGTCTCTGCACCTGGGGGCCTGTGTGCTCCCAAGAGGGAAGCCGTGAGCTCACCCAGTGTTAGCACAGTGGGGTCCTTGGGGCAGACTGCGGGTGATCCCCAGGCTATGCTGCAGGGAAATGGGGACACGAGGAGCACAGGCACCCCCCACATTGGTCCCAGCTGCCTAGTCCCTTCCACCTCACAATGGCCTCCTTAACCAGGCTGCTGAGCTCTGGAATACTTTTGAAAACCACAAACACCTGGCAGCTCCTGCTGCGAAAATAACAGCATGAGGCTGCCGTCCTGAGAATAGGGCAGCTGCACGGATGTCAGGTCGGGGGCCGGCTCTGTCCGTCGTGGGCCACGGGGCCACAGGGAGGAGTGGGCCAGGCCACACCACTGTCAACACAATGCCACCAAGGAGTTTGCCTTTTCAAGAGACATAGACATGTTAACGCTGGCTTTCTCAATATATAGTAATCTAAAATTTGATTGCATATTCATGAAGCATATTTAAAGACTATGTCTTTGCTGGAGCTCATTTTGTTAAGAGTGGAGATGGGAAGAAAGCAGAGAGGGAAACTGAGGGGGGCAAAAGGCCGGGAGGGGAGAGCAGGAGAGGGAGAAGGAGGGACGAGGGAAGGAAGAGATCACAGGCTCCTACAGGGTCCCTGGGGGTCTCCAATCCTTTACTTCAGGTCTTCCCAGCTGTTCAACTCACCTTTGCCAAGAACCCCCTGGGCCAGGGGCCCTGGCCAGGCCTGGCATGCGGCAGGAAAGGAGGCGGATGGGCCTTCCCCACGTGCCCACGCCAGCAGAGAGGACAGACATTACACAGAACACAGACATTACACAGTGGTGCTAAGTTCCCTGAAGGAGCCTCGGGCGAGGAGAGGGGCTTCCCGGCAGCTCAGCCTAACCCCAGGGCATCAGGAAAGCTTTTGTTTTTTTGTTTTGCTTTTTGTGGGGGGAGGTAATTAGGTTTATTTATTTATTTATTTACTTACTTATTTTTTATTGGAGGTGCTGAACCCAGGACCTCGTGCATACTAAGCACACGCTCTACCACTGAGCTATACCTCCCCCCCAGGAAAGCCTTCTCTGCAGTCAGAACATTACGTTAAGGTCTTATCCAGGTTTGGGGACAGTGGAAGAGGGAACAGCAGGTGTGAGGGCCCCAGGATGTGAAGGGGTGTGCTGCTGGAGGCCTCTTCACTGGTCTCCAGTTTGATGGTGACCCACAGAATTGAGCCCACTAGTGACTGCGTGTATATTTGCAGGAGCCCTTGGGCTGCTGTGTGGAGGTGCTGGCAGGCCCTGTGCATCCAAGGTGAACTGCACAGGGACCTCACTACCACCTGGGATACAAGATGGAGCAGGCTGGGGGCCACGAGGAGTTGAGGGCTGAGATAGCTTCTGCCCCTTGAGTGGCTTAGAAGAAAAAGAGAAGGGAGAAGAGGGATTCAAGTCTACTGCTCTTGGTCACTTTCCTTTGGAGGTTTCCAGGAACAGTTGTCCCACAGTGGCTGACAGCAGTGGAGAAAGTGTAGACAAAGAAAATAGCACAAAAGCACAAAGATCTCACAGTTAGTGTAATGGGAAGAGAAGGGATGGTAACAGAGATCGGATGGTGGATCACAGGGGTGGGGAGAGGCCAGGATGGAGAGGGCGGTGGACGAAAGGTGAGGAGAGGACTTCCAGGAGGGCATGGCCAGCAGCCCAGATTCTCCAAGGAAGTCACTGAAGACTTTGGAGAGTAGAAGCAGAGGCCAGATATCAGAGAGCTGAACTGGTGGAAGGGAACTGTGGCGGGGAGGGGTTTGGGAGAATAAGGTAGGTAAGGAGTCAGCCGTGCCTGAGAAGGGAGGGAAAGTCTTCCAGATGGAGGGACCATGAGGAAGGCGGAGGGGAGAGGCCAGCTGAGCCTCCATCCCTGTCCTGTGGCCTGTGTGGGGATTCTCACTCCCAAGATGGGAGGTAGCGCTGAATGTAGTAGCTGAGCAGCTTGGCTTCAGGGGACCTCGTGGCTGATTAGATCGGAAGTCTTGGGACACTTGTCCTAAAGCCTGGGCATGGCTTTCCCCCTCCCCAGCAAGAGCACTGGACCCCTGGCTGGGGAGAGTTACTAGCATGGATCAGACACTAGTCTGTCTCCTTCCTTTGTGCTCATCCGTGAATGGGGCCAGGGAGGTGGCTGGGATGAGGAGCAGGGGATCATCTTCTGAGAGGAAGGCAAGGCGAGGCTCTCAGAGAAACCCTGCCCCTCCCTGTGGTCCTGCAAGGCAGGGAGGACCAGGTAGGAGAGTTCCCTGGGCTGCAAAGACCAGAGAACTGACCAGGACAGAGAAGACAGCGCTGGACGGCAATGGGAGCGGTGGGAGGGGTGGATGCAGAAGACCCTCCCATGCAGCCACTGACTTCCATCAAGAAGCCTGGGGTAGGGGAGAGGGGGAGACAAGGAAGCAGCCCCACCCCTTGAGCACAGTTTCCTGGAGGGAAGCCGCTCCAATCAGCTTTTAAAGGTAATGCATGGACATGACAGCCATGACACTGTAATGATCTGATGCTGGAGGGAGCAGAGTGAAAGTAAGATGAACTTTGGAGGTGACGGTCAAAGGGTGGCTCTCCAACCAGCGTCTCTCCCTGCCCTGGAATCAGGCTAACCCTCTGTGCAGTCTTCATCTGATGTGAATTAAATGGGCAAAGCGATACAGCTAGGGGGCAGATTTTTTTTCTTGAGATCGACCCCCAGCTTTCAGCTCTCTGGAAGAAAACCACCTCGAGGGAGTAGGGGAGCCCTTCCAGGGGTGTGCAGCCGCGGCTGAGATCCTGTTCAGTGACGTCACACTTGTGGCTGAAAGCTATCATAGTGAAGGTATCTCTGCCGTGGAAATGGGCAGAGGCTGTAAGTCAGGGCCTTTCCCCCAGAGATCCTATTGTTAAACATTTACTGGCACGTCGGGCACATGCTGACCCCATCTCACCTGACCCTGGCTCCTCTCCACAGTGAACGGGAAAGCCACGGTCACCATCGAGAGCTGCGCCCCGACGCTGTTCATGTTTATGCTCAACTGGTAAGCAGGAGCACGGGCTGCTGAACCTCAGGAAGAACGGGATGAAGCTGGACGTCTACCCGCCGACCGTGGGCACCCACAAGCTGCAGATCTTCGCCAAGGGCAACTCGGAGATCTACAGCTCGGTGCTGGAGTACACGCTCAAGTGCCACTACACCGACATGGACGTCCCGCTGCCTGCGGAGCTGCACCAGCCTGTGGGCCCCAGCTGGTTCTCGGAGCAGATGGGCATCGTGAAGCCGTCCCACCTTGAGCCGGTCATCTACACCAGCGATGGGCGCTGCTCCGTCAGCTTCGGCGTGGAGGAGGGCATCAGCGTCCTGGCGTCGCTGCACGGGGACGACGGCCCCATCACCGAGGAGACGCAGCGGCGCTACATCTTCCAGCTGCACCGGGAGAAGCGGACAGAGCTCAAAGTCCAGCTGCCCCACGCCGGCAAGTTTGCCCTCAAGATCTTCGTCAAGAAGAGGCAGGAACCAGGCAACTACATCTTCGTTTTCAATTACCTCCTGTGCTGCACCAACGCCAAGGTGAACTGGCCTGTGTTCCCCGAGAGCTTCGGCAACTGGGGGCCGGACAACGAGCTGCTGGAGCCCCTGTCGGGCGTGCTTCCTGCCAACCACAACGTCCCGTTCAAACTGAAGCTGCACGGCGTCGCCAAGGCCCTGGTGAAGGGGCAGGACACGTGGCCCCTGACCCTGAACCACGAGGGCTACTGGGAGGGCAGCTGCAGCACGGCCGGCTGCCAGGAAGTCTACGTCATGGTGCTGGAGAATGCCAACCACAACTTCTACTCCTACATCTTGAAATACAAAGTGAATGCCCAGTGACGGCCTGGGCCCCACCACCGCCTGCCGGGGCCCTCCGCCAGGCCCGCCTGGGGACGGCCCAGGGGCAGTGCAGAGAGCCCCGGACACCACTGCGTCTGCATGGAATCCCGTCTAGGCCTCTGCCTCAGTCTCCCTGCTCCGCCGCCGGAGCAGTGATGCTTGTGTTCTGATGGCCGAGGGGACAGAGGCAAAGGCCCTTTAGAAGAAAAAGGTGCTATGTAAATCTAAGGTATTGTAAACTGTACCCCACTGCCCAGATGCCCCCTTCTCGTGCTGATACTGCTGTGGTTGCTACAGGGCTGGTGTGGGAATGCAGGCATGCTGCCCGGGCCGCGGTGGGGCGAGAGAAGAGGTACGTGCCCTGCGAGGCTGGGTCATCCTGAATCCTCGCACCCCCCTCAAGTAGCATCACAGTGTTTCTCACCAGCTCCCCAACCCCAGGGGGAGGTGGGACTACCATTTTTACCCCAGACCTGACCACCTTCCGCATTCCTGCTGCCACTCCTTGCTCTTTGAGGGCTGGGGAGGAGGTGTGGAGAGGAAGCTAATTGCCCCTCAAGTGGCTGGAGGCAGAGGGCCTCCACAATGCCTGTGTGTGCTGGGAATGTGGCAACAGAAAAGTTATGGGAGATACCAAGGCAAAGAGCAGCCAGTGCCCACTCTTGAGTGTCCTGGGTGGGGGCCAGGGGGTTCAGGGACACATGGCAGTCCTGCCACCTGAGCCTAAGGACATGAGACCTCCAACTCTGCTCTCAGAGGGACTGATTCGGTTCACTTGGCCCCTGCAGGTCCCCCTAGAGCCTGTGCCTCAGGCTGCAGCTGGCACCCATTACAGGGAGCCTCATGAGGCTGGGCCCTTGGGGAACCCTGGCCATCACCCTAACTAAAGACCCAGGCAAGGAGGAGTGCAAATGCTGCAGTGCCAGGGGGACCCCCAGGATAACAGGGCCCCGTCAGCCCCCAAGATCCCTACCACCAAAGCCATGCCTGCGGAGATGCCGATCTGCCCTGGGAGCAATTTCTGTGCTTGTCCCTATCCCATCCCCTCCCTCCCCTTCCTAGACAAGAGAAACCCCCCCAGGACCCCCCTCCTATAGGGACAGTTCCGAGCCCCTTACTTGCTCTGACCTGAGAAGCTTCGGCTGCCCAGCCAGCCCTTAGCAGCACCTCGGGCCAGCGTTGCTATGGCAACAGTGGAAAGGCTGTCTCAGTGAGGGCAATGAGAGGGAAGGATGGAGGGGCCTTGAGCGGCCATGTGTGGCCACAGCAGCGCCATCCCAGCACATGGAGACACTGGAGGTGGTCCCTACGGCCCTCCTGCTTCTCCAGCTCTACAGCCCCTGCCTTTCAGCACCTTGGCCCCTGAGGGGCAGCACTGCCCAGCACTCTGCCCACACTGCCTACCCTCCAAATGCCCCTGGGCTCAGTTACAGCCAGGGCCAGCCAGGATCCTCAGAACCTCCTCATTTATTCGTGGAGCACTTAATAAGCACCACACTGACCCTCCACACTGGGGCTACAGAGGGAATGGAAGGGCCCTGCCCCACCATCCCAGAGCTCAAGGTGGGTGGCAGCAGCCACCCCTGCCCACACCTGTCTCAAGTTCCAGTCTTCCAACACTTCAGTCCATCATTCCCTGGGGTTCCACCCCCAAAGATCCCCACTGCCACCCAGCATGGACCCAGTCCAGAGCAATGTGATGGGGTGCCTGTTCTGTACCAGGCTGGGGGCCCTGGAACACAAGGGCAGTACACCTTGGGGGGCTGAGCCGCCCTGGCCTGTGTCCAGCATCCTCTGGCAGGCTCTGCCACCCAGGCATTCAGCACCATGTCACTCACGCCTGGAAAATGCACAAAGGCCACAGAGGCGGAATCAGCTGTGCACCACAACAGGGAAACAAGGGAGGGTTTACACCCTGAAAACAGCCTTTTCTCATTCTTTTGATTTTATAGGCTGAAAGCAACATGCTGTGTTTCATCAAAATAATAAGTGCCTTCTATGACTCATGTCACTCACTGGACCCAGAGCTGGCTGGCTCATCTAGTCCTGCTGAGAACGACATGCATCCTTTACAAAGCAATGTAATTAATCAATACATTCTGGGGCGTGCAAAGGATGCCACCCAGCAAAATAGGAGCTTTCCCAAGAACAGAGAAGGAGGCGCAGCCTCTCAAAGCGCAGGTGGAGCATCAGCCTCCCCTCCCTGCTCAATTAACCAGGCGCCCCCGCCCCTTGTAAAGACAGCTGTAGACACAGTCAGACAACACCTGCATTTCTATCCACTGAATTAAAAACACACGAAATGAAATCCAATCTTCATGAATTTTTACACGCATGCTGCTCAGGGTAGAATTCGGGGTTGCGTTTTGAAGTCTTTTATTCAAATCCCCATCTTTGTTTCCCGGTCGAAGCGTCCCAGCGGCCCGTGGAATGGCACGGGCGCCCCCTGGTGGCCGATATGCGGATCTGCCGGCGCTGCATCCCGACCCCCGACCCCCAACGCTGTGAGGCTGAATCTATCACTGGGGTTTTAGGCAGAAATTGAAAAATGCGACTGAGATGTTTATGTTAAATTCACTGGGTGCTTTTTCATGGCTTCTCAGCGCTTCCTGTGTGTACATGGAGTACGTCGTTGCCACGCACAAGCTGTGAAGCGAGGCTGGGGGCTGCCTCTCGTGGTGGGAAGACACGAATGTAATAGGACTGGGGAGTGCTTTGCCTAGAAATCCCGTAGGAGTGTATGGGACAGCTTTGACCACACTCATTCCTACGCCAGTGAAGGATTGAAACTGATCGAACTCAGAGAGCTTTTGCTGCAAGTCCTAGGATGGCAGCCCTCAGGCCACATAAGGGTGTGAAGGGTTGGGGAGGGTTGGGGAGAACTGAGGAGTGGGATAGCACGAATGGGCTACAACCACAACCGCAATTACCTTCAACTTGTTTCGGAAGCGCCACCAACACAGCTGGACTCCGTTTTCAACAATCTGATTGTGATCATTGTGTGTTCCCCCTATGTTACATTGTCCCTCCGGGACAAACTCCTTACAGCCTGCTGAGAGTAAAAGGAGGTAAATAGATAACTGAAGCATGAAGGATTGAGGCTAGACATAAAGAAGTATTTCCTGTTGTTAAGCAGGAGGGACAAGTTGCCAAGAAATTTTGTGAAATCCTCTTCTCCAAAGGACTTGAATAGTAAAAACGTTTTCCCAGTGGTCTTGGGTCTTAGAAGACAAGATTCTCTCCAAAGCAGTGAGTCCTTGAAATACACTAGCTCACCCTCAGCCAGCGAGAGAACCGTACTGTTGCGTCCTTTGCCACTGGCACAGTGTTCAGAGGTGGGGGGCATCTGTGTCCCACGTCAGTGTTTACCTGAGGTCGATCAGTTCTTTTCATTTGAGTGAGTAGCTGGAACTCTGAAGAGGTGTTGACTTTTCATAATGTGTGCATTGAGTTGTGTGGGCCAGTGGCTGTTGAGTATGCTTTCCCCACATTGTTGCTGGTGTTGTTTTTCAATAAAATTTATATTCATTTTTATCCAACAATGTAATTATCGATCCATTCTTATCAGTGTTCTCACAAGGGGAGGAAAAACAGGAAAAAACACTTTCATGTTCAAAGGGAGCACTAGGGAAAAAAAATCAATCTCCCAGCTATTTGAATGTGATGGTGAGATGCTATTTCACATTAAAGGAAACATAATTAGGTTAGCTCCAGCCCCTCTCTGGCTCACATGCCTTTGAAGAACGTGAAGGCAGTGTTTCTTTCATTGAATCTTGTTTAACTTGAAGTTTTTTAAGTCGATCCTAATTTCTGTTTTTAGTGAAAGAAAAAAAAATTCCAGAAATGCCTATCAGCCTACTTTTTTGATTGTTTTGAATATACATAAATATATATTTGTTGATATTCATATACTTTGCAGAAACTTTTCAGCAGGTTGCTTAAGCAGATTATTCATAAATTAGACATTTAGGGAAGTACAGAAAATGAAAATCAAGATACCTCTGAGAAGCTGCTGTAACCATGGAGACCATTCTTAACAGCTGTAATGTGAAGGACAAAAAAACTCACGTTCCCATATCTGGCCCGCTGCACCCCTGACTGCTAGACCCACAAACACGACGAGCCCCATCACGCTTCTCCTTACGAAGGAGCCCACAGGTGGACCACATCTTTAACAGCATAGTTAAGAGGAAGTCAGAACAAACAATCTCCACAGAATAGAAGGAGGAACTCTTGAATTACTAGAACAGTCTGAAAATGCCAGCCTGGGGCTGGAGTGGATGACCTCTAAAGTCCCTTCCAGTCTGGAGAGTTTGTGATGCTGTGTCTCCGTGAACAGATGCTGGCAGGTGGTAGACCTGGGATTGTCAGCGGTGGAACATCTGAAGGGCCCTGCTGTGTTAAGAGCCAGCCCTGCAGCCCCCGGCAGACTGCGCTGCGGGCTTCTCTCTTGCCTGAGGGCAAGGGGCTGGAGACGACCCAGCAGAAGGACCAAAGGGGAAGCAACAGCCCCGACAGGATGTTGCTTCTCTCTGATTTTGCGAGCAGAACTAAGGAAAACTGAAAATCAGGCAGCAATTGGAATACCCTCTCTCGGATGTTCCCCCTGAATTCCTGAGTCAAAAGATACTGAACCAAAGTCAATTCTCTCCCCCAGACTACCTCCATCTGCTCCTGGGCCCCAAACACAGTAAACACATCCCCAGCCCCCAGGAACCTGCGACAAACTCGTGGTGCCCACCAGTGACTCCTGCGTCTCCCTGGGTGAGGAAATCTGGTCCATCCTGCTGTGTTCCATATCTGACCTACTCCTCCAACTCCACTGCAAAATGGCAAATCTTTGGTTATTTAAGACCAAAAAGCAGAAAAATTTTCTCCCGGCACAGCCTGAGTACACGGGACTGTCTTCGGGAGAGTTGATGTCTCGGAAAACAACGGTCCAGTGAATACTCAGAGCTCCTGATTCTTTGAGCATCGTTATCCTAAAGTACCTCCTCTAAAAAGAAGCACCTGCAGGATGAGACATAAAAGAGACAGAGATCCTCAAGGTCCTTGGTATATCCAGTGGCAAAGCTTGGTCACGAGGGTTTGAGAATGAGAAGGGAATCTGGACTTAAACCAGCTCTCCAGATGTTTGGTCATTGCTGCCTGGAGGACTGTGTTAAGAAGGATTCTGAGGTCACGTGGGGATCAGTAGGAAAGAGTGCTGTGATTGGCTAGTGATCTACAGACTCGGGATTGAAGGGTGAGGTATGCCATGTGTTTGCCAATTCTGCCTTCAAGGTAGCCAAGCGCGGACGAAGACCAAATAAGCAGGAGATTATTCAGACCAGGGGGTAAACCCTGGCCTCCTAGCAACCTCACCCACTGATGAACAACCAGTCAACTCCCACCATAGGCCAGAGGACACTCTGGAGGCATCCCGACCACCGCTGGGCTCCAGGAGGTGGCCATGCAACCCACCGGCGTGGAGCGCAAATGCAGGCAGTGCACAGCGCTCCAGGAAGGAGGAGCCACGCCGAACTTGTGTGTTATTTCATCTCATGATGAAACAGTACCTTGCATTTAGAATAAATGATCAGTCCATGTTTGGAGTGAACATCAATTTGTCCTTTCAAAAATGAAATTATAGACCATTAGGTTTTATTTACATGGCTGTTGACCCCAAAAGCTGTTGAGTTACAACATCTTAAGTCATCGGTTCTTTTTCCCAACTAAGAAGTTTATGCCAGACAACGAGCTCCTTTGCCCCTTTGGGAAATGTGAATTTACGGAAAGACAGAGATTGCCACCTGGCTGGGTGTGCTCACGGTGTTTGCCTGCGGGAAGCAATCAGGACCACAGATCGATTGAGGAGTGCTCTTCTTCCTGGGGGACCCACCGCCCTCACCTTGTACTGAGATTGCTTTGTTTCCATCCAGGGGGACGGCTGACTGCCTCTGTGACACAAGGAATCAGCTGTCATTTCACCCTGGCTGTGCGGGGACCTGGCAGTGATGCCCCCACCACCCTGTGCCACTGAGGGCAGAGGGGAAGCCCTGCCGCTAATAGCCAAGAGCAATTGATTAATGGAGAACAGATGTAAGGGGTGAGGGGCCCCTTGCAGCTCCCATCTGGGCAAAGTGCTGATGAGGGAAGACGAGGAAATGTTTATGTAAAAGAAGTGACTGTGGAACAACAAATTGTCCAGTGAACCCTTTGCCGATATGTACATTTATCAGCATGTTTGTGAACACCAAAGGGATCTGGAAATTAACACTGACCATTTCATTATGTTACAATGAAATGTAGCCAAGATACTGATGGTGTTGGGAGGCCTCCTGCCCCCAAATCCTTTGTGATTGTCCTGCCCTCAGGACGGACGACGGTGAGCGTGGGCATTGTGAACCCTCTCGTGTCTGTTTCATCAGGATCAGATCCCCTTCCCCACCTCCCAGGAGAAACGCAGCAGAGAGAACATGTCAACCTGATTGCAGGAGGAAAACCATTTTGTCTGTAAAAGCTTCTTTGGGCATTTTTAAAGCTCAACAAGAGTGTTAAAAGTCTATTTAAAAAGAAGCCAATGGGCTTCTTTCTGGAAAGTTGGCCTCTTAGCTGCTGGTCGCTGTTTGAGTGAAAGCTGTCTTGTGCGGTCAGGAGCCATCGATGCAGGATTGAAGGCTCTATTTCCCTCCATCAACATTGACTTGGGAGATCCCTGCAGCTCCCTGGAGACCCCTCCTCACGGTGCTCCTGAGGCTGGGGTGGCCTGTCGGACGACACCAGGATGCTACAATGGTTCAACGCACAAACCCCGCAGTCAGCCACCCAGATTCTACACACCCCCTGTGCCACATCGCACTGCTGTGGGCAAGTTACTGAACCTCCTGTCCTAGTTTTCTCAGCAGTAAAATCATAGCACCTACCAAGAAAGTTTCTGATGAGGTTTGAATGAGTTACAAGGATAAAGTGAACAGAACCATCCCCAGCTCATAGTAAGTGCTCGCTGAGGTCACCACTGCCACACCACAGTTGTCACCAGCATGATGAGGATGATACCGATGTGCTGTGCGTTGTTCCCTGGAGAATCTGAAGCTCACAGGCCCCTCATAAAGTCATTCCAGTCATGGATTCCAGCCTAATAAGAAGAAATCCTGTCTCCAACACTTGACCGCCCTGCCTCTCCTGGAATCTTCCAGAGGACAGAAGCTCAGCCCTGCACCAGGCAGCTGTACATTACCTGACACCTCTGCTGAAAGGCCCTCCCTCCTACATGCCTGCCTTAAATTAAAGCAGTTGACCAATCTGCCCGCTGGCCTGTGAACACATCTGTCACATTCCAGGACCACCAGGCGGCAGGAGCCCTGAGCCACCAGCACAGACCCAACTGATGCCACCCCAACCCCGTTCTCCCTTCCCATCTCCCACTTCCAAGGAGGAGGGTAGAAATTCTTCCTTTCTCTCAGTAATGTTTAGTAGACCTTTGTAGAACCTTGCCTATGTTCTGTTAGGTATGTTTCTAAGTATGTTTTTCATGATGCAGTAAATGGTATCAGTTTTTAACTTCAGTTTCTAATCATTCATTTCCAGTGTATAGAAATACAATTATAGTACCTGAAATCATGCTATACATTCTTTGTGACTGTGTACAAAGACAAAAATATGGTTGCGAAATGTTAACACCATCACCAGGATAGCATTTGCTTCTGAAGACAGAAAAAAAAGGACATGAAATTAGGAAAGGCCACGAAGAAGTTTTCAGAAATCTTGTATGCTAGGTGAATTTTGAAGCATAGCTGATGAAATGTTGGCATTTGTTAAATCTGGCTGGGAGGGTGGGCAAGTCATCCATGCCACCATCTAAGAAAAATAATCTTTGCCTAACCCAGGATCACAAAGATCCATTTTCTTCTAGGGGTTTTATGGCTTTAGCTCTTAATGGAAGTCATTCTATTCTATGAGCCCCATCCTCCATGGAGGATGGAAGGAGCCCGTGGCAGGTGGCCTGATGCTGTGTGTCGGTGTCCCTTAGAGCCCTGCCAGCAAGGGAAGGTGGCCCATCCTCCTGTAGCTCCCCACCCCTGTCCTGGGGGTCATGCCTGTGGTGATAGACCCCAGCCCAGGTCATCCTTATCACCCCTATGCTGTGTGGGCAGAGGTTGTAAATCTGCTTTGCAGCCTGCACACTGTTAATTGGTGCCTACACTTAAAAATCAGGAAAACCACATTAGTATCTGACTGGTGACTTGCCCTAAGAAGCCAGTGAACATCTCCACAGGGGACCAAGTTGCAGCGCTCCCTTTGGATGGGCGCTGCTCAGGTTACCCACGCCTGCCCCTCTGACCGTCTCCCAAACCCTCAGACCAAGGTCAGCTGCCCAGCCTTGAGTGGATGCTTTCCTTCTGCCCCTCTTGGGTAACAGATGTTACCTGCAAGGCCTCATCTACAGCTTTTTGATTCTCTTCCCTATTTGGCGTCTCACCTGACCTCACTGAGCGAGAATCAGAGTCCATGTTCTGCATATGAAGAAACTGCCCAAGGGCGTACAGCTGCTAAGTGGCCAACTGGCTTTGAGGCCTCCCTCTCTGCTCTTAGACTGCTTCCCTTGGCCTGTCACCCTGGGCACTGGGGCTGCCTCAGTGATGCAGACTGCTTAAGGGCGCAGGTGTGCTAGTAGCCCCACTGTGCACACTTGTCAGAGGTTCTGAGAGCAAGAAGGGAGCCGGGCTCTGTATTGCCAGCATCTTCAGGGAATCGCAGGAGCTCAGACTTCTAAGATACGGAGTTTGCTTGGTTAAATATTTGATGAATGAATGAATAAATGGATGCACTGTCATCTGAGTAGCCCAGATACGTTTAACCATTAATCCAAACGCATTAACTGCAGAAATATTTTAGCTCAGGCATGAAGGAAGAGGAGGAAGGGCAGCCTACCAGGCAGCCAGGCCAGGCCCTCCCTGGCCACCGAGGCCCTCTTGTCTCCTGGCTGAGCATTTAAGGGAGGCCTTCCCATGAAAAGCATAGACAATAATATTTGCACAACCCTCTTGGGTAAACTGGGGAGGATTCAAGGCTATCTATAGGGAACAAAATTCATTACATTTTCTCTGCAGTACATAATTATGATGATAAAAATAAAATGAAAGTATTAGGAAAGACACTGAATTTATATAAAACTGGTAAGATCTGCTCAAATATTTTAATGAAAACCCAGACTTCTCTTTCACGATCTTAACTTTTTGTGTCAGGATTTATGCTAGAAATTGTTAAAAAAAATTCCTGATCAAGATGCTTTCAATTCTTCCTAGTCCACTTTGATGAGAAACTCTGCAAAGTAATGATAATTTTCCTTTACAATATTAATTCGAAAATTATAAAATGTATTTAGAGACTCCAATTGCAATTCCTCTTCTTTAAATGACAAATTTATTGCTGAAGTATGGACAGATTTTGAATCCAATAAAACATTTTTGATCAACCAATATAGCATGAGAAACACTAATTTGGGGAGCTTCTGTTTCTTGTAGCTGGCTTGGGGTGAGGGGTGGCAGGGTACGCAATAGAGAGCTACGATTAACTGACCATTGCTGGATAAAATGTTTGCCTTGTTTGTAAGATTTAATTTTAGGCCAGGGGCCCAAAATGCATGACTTGAGATTCAGGGACTACTGGATTACTTTGTGAAGACAGAATTCAGGACCACTAGAGTTGTCCCCACCGGAATTCCATCTGGCCTCCCTGCACCAGCCACCCTCCTCCTGCCCCTTGTCCCCAGTCCCCAGGTGGCTGCGCTTGGGCTACAAAATTCTGCCTGGGTGCACAGAGCATCAGCTCCTGCTGTTGTCATGGGCTCCTTGTCCACAGTGGACAGCGGGACCCTCTGCAGCTCTGTTGAAGGAGATGTCCAAGTGGTCCAGCTTTTCCTTGATCATATGCAACGAGCCCAGGATGTCACTCATTGGGTTTGTCACTTATAGGGACTGTGGGCTGCTTGACCAAACCTAGCTTTTCTCTAAGAGTCCCAGGCCAGGAACTCTGACCATCCCAGGCTTGACCTGGCTGCCTGATATGCGGAGGGCATCTAAGAACCCAGGGTCCCCGGTAACCCAGGTGGGAGCCTCTGATCTGTCACGTGCATAATGCTGGTTTTCCAAGATGCCCAAAGGCACTCCATGAATAATGGATAAGTTGGTTTGTGATCTCATCCATTTAAAGACTCAGTTTTTAGAACCACAGGTGACACTAAGCACAAATGCCTCCCTCACGACACAAGTGAAAGTTCACGTAGAACCAGACTGACCAGATATAAGGTAAAGCATAAATAAGCACCGAGCCTCTAAATCATTTACCTGGAGTCCACAGATCCCCTACAAGGGGTCTGAGGAGAGAATTTAAGTCTCCGTGAACTTGGATGGGAAACCTTGACATCCTTATTCTCAGTAAGCTCTAACTGAAAGTTAGTTTTCATTCCATTGGGTGTCTAGACCAGAAACCACAGCACTGCCCGCAGTACCTGGGGCTTTGTCCCAGTAGAAACCACAGGTGCTCTCACATCTCACTACAGGTGTTGGCAGACACCTCCAAGCATTATTTTCAGGCATCGTTGCACTCAGTCTCATTATTAATGAGTTAATAAAGAGGCGCATATAACACTTTATTACAAATTTGTTTATTCTTGGGTTTTGATGACTAAATGCCAATATAACTGGTTTCCCTTTTAACACTGTGGATTTTATTTTGTGCACTTAGTCAATAGTCTGAGAGGTCCAGTAGGTTTTTCTACTCCGCCAAAGAAGGCCTCTGGCACACAAAAGGTTAAGAACCACTAAGCAGTCTATGGCCACCAGCTCCCAGTGATTTGGGAAGCCCAAGGGAGGCCATCAGGGAAAAGGATGGAGGGGTCATGGCCGGCGGGAGGGAGAGGGGCAGTTCTATCCTGGCCCGGGGCTGGGGGCAGGGGGTATGACATGCAGCCTTTCTGTTCTGCTTTGCACATTTCTAAGGAGCACTTACTAACACTCTAAAAAATTTCAGCTCTCTGGGAAACAGTTTGAGAAATGTGGATTTAAGGAATGACTTAACCTGGGAAAACTACTGGAATTGCATGATGTTGTTAAACCATATGTTAGTGTTAGACCTTTTTTGGAGCAAAATAAAGAGACCAAGGGATACCTTGTTAGTCCACAAATGGCACCTCATGCAGGAAGGATCAGGTTGATTATATCACAGATTCAGAACCTTCCCATCCTTTGCTCACGGTCCAAGATTTATTAATATGAACAGGCTGCTGCCAGGGTTCCATGCTGGGCTGAGAGGGCTGTCAGCCAGGAGGAGAATCACTGGGGAAGCCGCAGGGCTCCTGCCCCAGCCACCACTCTGTCGGGTTACATGGGGACCTGCACATTTGGAGGACATGCTCCTGCTGGGAGCAAGGGCTGTGCTCAACCATGGCTGAAGGGACAAATTGGTAGAAAACGCCTTGTTTGTGGCATTTCATTTTAGGCTGAGGAACTGAAATGCATGTCCTAGATTGCAGAAAGATTCCCACTGGTGAGTTGTTTTAGTTTATACTATACATCAGGGGCATCTGTGGACTGACATCAGCTGATCTCTGTGTTTTGCTCCAAAAAGGTCTGACACTAACACACAGTTCAACAATACCATGTACTTACATGTATATTCCTAGGTTAAGTCGTTCCTTAAATCCACATTTCTCAAACTATTTTCCAGAGATCCAAGAGATGGCCCACCGAGAGGCCTTCACTCTTTCCCAAGCCAGCGCCATGGGGATCAGAACAGCTCTGCGGACACTGGATGCCTCCCAGAGCATGGCCGCCCAGAAAAGCACTGGGCAAAGTGGTGTTGAACAGTATTTAGCTGCTCTGCTTCCCGGAGCTGAAGAAATGAGCAGGTGTATGTAGTGTACCTGGCTTTTCTTCCTCAGTGTCACCTTCACACTTGTGGAGATATGGGGGAACTTGCCAAGCAGTCTTAGGGCACAGTCCGTATTCCCACACTTCCCCATCAGTGGTCTGGAACCCTGTCTACAACGTTCTGTCAACAGTCCTCCTCTAACCTCTGAGATACTGCCAAGCGTTCCTGCAGCCCCTCCATATAATATACTTAGCCGAGAAACTCTGCCTGGCTGATTAGGACAGATGTTGCTGCCAGGGTCCTCCATCATCCTGGAGACTGCCCCCGGACGGGCAGCATGAGCCTGTGCTCCACTGGAGAGACAGCAGGAGCCCTCCGTGCGCCCAGCTCCTGGCAAATCCCTTACCGTCCGTGTCTCGGTGCAGAACTGGCCCCCATAAGAGATTATTCAGACAGAACTTGATCACCACCCTCTAAAGAGGGGTCCCCTGTTACTTCCAGTGTGAACTAAGAGTGGAAAATATGAAATTGTAGAATAGCGTGCACTGTATGTGCTGTGATGTTTTCTGAGTATACACTTGAATTCTTTTTTAGGTATTGCTGTGCATCAGAGGCTTTTTTTGATAAGAGCTTTAAGATATATTTCACCCACCTAAAATGTACAATTCAGTGATTTTTAGCTATGCTATATTCAGAGCTGTGCAACCATCACCACAATCAACTTTTACCCCCATTTTTTAAAAAACTGAAGTATAGTCAGTTACCATGTGTCAATTTCTGGTGTACAGCATAATGTCATGCATATACATATACATAGTCGTTTTCATACACTTTTTCATTAAAGGTTATTACAAGATATTGAATATAATTCCCTGTGCTATGCAGAAAAAAATTTTTAATCTATTTTTATATATAGTAGTTAATATTTGCAAATCTCGAACTCCCAAATATAGCCTTTCCCACTCCTTTCCCCCCTGGTAACCATAAGATTGTTAACTGTGTCTTTATAATCCCCAAAGAAAAAACCCACCCCCTTTAGTCTTCACCCTCAATCCTGCCATACCCCACCCCAGCCCTAGGCAATTAGCAACTACGTTCTGTCTTTACAGATTTGCCTATCATGGACACTTCATATGAGTGGAATCACACATATATGTGGTTTTTGTGACTGTCTTCTTTCACTGAGCATAACGTTTTCAGGTTTCATCCATGTTGTAGCATCAGCACTTCAGTCTTTTTTATTCCCAAGTAATATTCCATTGTAGAGATATACCACTTTTGTTTATCCATTCATAAGTTGATGGACATTTAGGGTTCTTTTTTTTTTTTCCATTTTTGAGCTATTATAAAAAAATGCCACTTTGAATATTCATGTGCAACTCTTTGTGTGGACATATGTTTTCCATTTGCATGCAATTCTTTGTGTGGACGTTATGTTTTCATTGAGCTTGGGTGTGTATCTAAGCTTGGTATTGCTGGGTAAGATGATAAATCAAAATTAAACTTTTTGAGGAACTGCCGAATTGTTTTCCAAAGTAACTGAAACATTTTACATTCCCATCAGCAACGTATGATTGTTCCAATTCCAATTTCTCCACATCCTCATCAACACTGGTCATTGTCCATCTTTTTTATTACAGGGGGTGTGAAGGGTTTAGAACATCTTTTCATGTGCTTATTAGCCATTTGAATATTCTTTAGAGAAAAGTCCATTCAGATCCTCTGCCCACTTTTAAATTGGGTTGTTTCTTTATTATTGAAAAGCTTGAATTTTTAATGACTATTCAACTGCACTTTCAGACTCAGCCCCAGTAGGAACTGGTTGGGCTCCTCCAATTTTGTATCTCTCCCCAGGAAACGGAACACTATTCTGGGAGAATTTCAGGCCCTAAAATTGTGGTTCTTAATCTCTTTTTGGCTCACAGATATCTTGAAAATCTTGTAGAAACTATGAATCCTCTCCCTGCATTTAATATCAGGGAGTTCCTGGGTCTTCTGCCATTCAAGTTTCTTTCTTTTCATAAGAGCAGAAACCCACTTCTGATTGGATTGTCAAATTAGTTGAAACTGGATTTAATGAGCAACGTAAGTTTCCCAAATTCTAGGTTCCCACAGAGAGAAACAGAGTGAACTGTGCTGTTCAAATTATTAAAGTTGCACTATGGAGAAATAGCTTTTACAGAAGATTGCTTTAAAGGTCTACAGCCCATGTCCCTCTTTGATCAAGCCAGGCCATGAGAGCTTTCCACCACTGTGTTTGGGACCTCTGAGAACTGGTTCATCTAGATAACACTGCAGCTTTGTGCCATCAGCTCGCACTGGGGCCCCCTGTAAGGAAGCTGTACACTCCTCATGCAAAGTTACGAAAATGCTGTGTCCGTACACACACCGAGAAAGAGTGCTTCTCTTGGACACATGGCGTTTTTTGTAATAATTAACAAGTAACAATTTCATTATTTACTTAATAAATAATGTTTTCTTCTCTGCTTTGTCCCTTAAAAACTCAGAGGTGCCGTTGCTGCCTGCCTCTAGCAAGTGGACTGGACTAGATGCTCGTTTGCGATCAGCATTTACAGCCCTCACATCCCCTTTGAACTGACCCCACCATTTGTTCCTTTTTGATGCATTTTTGTATACTATTATCTCAGGCTGTTTCTGGAGCAAGCCAACAAAATTCTTTTTCTAATTCTGCCATCCTGCACTCATGCAGTGCATTCTATAAAATGCCATGCATGACAGCTGTTTGCTTAATGTTTGTTCTCAGTGACAGAGTTTATTTTGGAGTTATTTTTCTCACCTGTACATTTCAGGTGCTGGACTCAAGGGTATTTTGCAAACAGACAACCATCACCTATAGTTTACCAGGTGTGTATAAAAGGGAAGGTAGAATTTTTGCAGCGAAGCAGACATAACAGAAACACAGAGTGTTGTATTGTTTCTATTCGACAAGATCCTTTCCCAGTGCTTACTAGGCCAGGCCCTGTTCTAAATGCTTTGCAAATACAAATCTTCACAAACCCTACAAGGTAGGTATGATTCGATTTTTATTTCCCCACTTTATAAATAAGAAAACTGAGGCACAGAGAGGTTAATTAACTTGCCTGAGGTCACAGAGTTTGTAAGTGGCAGAACTACGAAGAGGGTTGTCAGAGAGTCCATAATCTCTATCCCAAGGTGCTGCTGGAAAGAGCCAGGGCTCTGGGACCCTAGGCAAGCCACCTGAATCCTGTCACATGGGTGCAGTGACACCCGCTGCCTCCCAGACTAGTTGAGATCAAATGAGACTCCACGGAAAGGTCATGTCCAACCACAGTGGGAACTCAACTTTGTCTTCTTTAGCTAAAATCTGCACAGAAATCGAGACAAAACTTCACTGGGAATACAGGCCAAGAAGAATGAGAGAACTCACCTAAAACATTATCTGAAAACACCACAAGCAGACTTCAGCACCCTTTTCAGCTAATTTGGACACCCCGATTGCAGAAGTATGAAGAAACTAACTCAAATTTAATTTGGACACATTTTGATATTTGGCATATCTTTCTGAAAAAAGAAGTTGAGATTAAATTACAATCAAATGTTCCGATAAAATTCAGACAATTGGTTAACTATTCAACTTTAAATAACACAGTATAAATGTAAGGAAGTACATAGTACGTCATGATTCCTTAAGTATTTCCAGTGACTGTTCTCCCAGTCAACAAGTACTACGAACTTTCCAGAAAGAAAGCAGGGGCTGTACCCTATGGTTTTAAGTGAAAGCTTGGGACAGTCTGAAACTCAAAAATCCCCTCATACCAGTCCACACTGATTCAGTATTTTTGAAGTCCGCAAAGTCCTTTCAGATATATACTTTCAGTATTACCCCCATTTTGCAGGTCAATACAGTGAAAGCCAGAATGGAGGTGATTCTCATCCACCTAGTATTTGCTTAGTATGCTGCAGCATGCTGACTGAGGATGGCTCTTGCTTTTAAGGAGTTCTCAGTTCAGTGGGAGAGACAGAAACTGAAGAGAAAGCTCAGGGTGGTTAGTGCTTTGAGAGGTGCACACACAGGGCACTGTGGGAAATGAGGAGATGCTCCCCATGGGATGTGGGAAAGCTTTGCCAAGCAAGATAAAGGGCAGGTGGGAGCATGTGGGAAGAGGGGGGCTGGCCCAAGGGACAGCATATGCAGAGGCAGAGGGAAAACGCGGTGCCTCTGAGGAAGGACATTTATGCACCTCCGAGTGCTGGGCTTGTGTGGGGAGATGGGGGCCCCACCATGAACAGACCGGCAGAGTCCTTCCCCTCCAGGAGCTCACTTCTAAAGGCAGAATAGACAATAAAAATGTATTTCAAGTAACAAATGATTTCTGAAAGTAGTGAGCACTATGAGAGAAGTAACTCAGGGCAGTGAGCAAGAGAAACTGGGAGAAGCAGCTTTGGGAGAAAATGCCAATCCCGGGTGAGGAGAGAGAAAGGGACTCCAGGTCAACAGCAAGCGTGAGGACCTAATGGGTTAAAGCTGGCCACACCCAAGAAACAGAAAGGAGCCGAGTGGCTGGAGCACAAGGACAAACGGTGACCCAGTGGGCATGGAGGCAGGCACAGAGAATTGGGGGCCTTGTAAATATTGAGGGCCTTGGAGGCCACGGTAAGCAATTCAGATTTAATCTGAGTGCAGTAAGGAGCCTCTGAAGGCTTTGAAGAGAGGTAGCAGTGACACTGTTTAATTTACATTTCTAAAGGATAACTCTGGAGGCACTGTGGAGGGTGAATTATTGGGGTCAGGAGGAGGAGGAGGAGTAGCAATTAGGGGGCTACTGGCGGCATCTCAGTGAGAGACGGGTTCGCTTGGATCAGGGTGGCAGCAGCGGAGGAGGGCAACGGTTGGACCTGAGACAGGAGGCAGGGCTGACAGGCCCTCCCGATGGCTTGGATATGGCGGTGTGGGTAAGGACGGAAGTAAAGATAGCTCCTAGCAACTGGCAAACGTGATGCTGTCCTGCATGGAATCTAAGCAAGAGCCAGAATCAAGAGCTCTCTCTCTTGGAAATGTTCAACCTAAGATGCTTATCAGACATTGAAGTGAAGAAATTCTGTAAGGAGCTAGATACCCAAGGCAGCAGCTCCAGGGAGAGGCCGATATTAGTTTTGAATGTAGGGGTCACTGGCCTACAGAGGGAACTAGAGGGGAGGGAGCCTTTCGAAGAGGAAAAGCGAAAAGAGGAGAATGAGAAGGAGTGGCCAGTGGGTAGGAGTGTCAGGTGACAGAAGCCAAGAGAGGAAGAGGGCGAGGCCAGCTGTGGGAAATGGTGCTCTGGCACTGCTGAGGTCACAGGAGACCTCGCCTCCAGAGCAGGGGAGCAGATTCATGGTGAGGAGGGAAATGCGGGTGGAGAGGGTTAAGAAGCCAACGGAGTATACGGTTATCAAAATTCATCATGTTGTACATCTGAAATATGCATAGTTTACTGTACAGGAACCATCCCACAACAAAGGTGTTTTTTTTAAAAAAAAGCCATTTAAAAATTAAAAAAAAAAAAGGAAGACAATGGAACAGTTGCTGCAGACAGCTCTCGCCAGGAGAGTCTGCATGAAAGGGGGCCAGTGCGGCAGTAGGTACAGAGTAGCGGATTATGGAGCAGCAGACAGGGTGTGGAACTGAGGCTTTTGTTTTGCTTTAAAGAAAGAAGACATCACAGGATGTCTGCACGCCTATAGGAAAGATTCGCAGAGAAGGATGGCTCACATGTCCCCTCTAGCCGGCAAGAGCCCTACACCTCACCTTCCGGTCTCTGCGCACATCCCAGCTCCTCCGCTGGATCGAATCCTGTGATGCTCGTATGCTGGTGTCCTGTTCTGATCAACTCTCCATGGTTTCAAATGCCTCCCGCACCTTGAGATCTTTGTCTCCCCTTAAACCTCTCCTCGGGAAAGCAGAAAATGTAGATGCCCACTGAGCGTCCCCCAGGCGTGCCCCCTCCCCATCTCTTACACTCATGTTTTGAGGAAGAGGCTTCCTGTCAAAGCTCCCAGCCCAGCCGTGCACATCCTACCGCCCAACTGGCTCATGGGTAGCAGAACAAGTAAACCAACCTGGGTCACTGCCTCTGAAATCCACACTTGCACTACATATACTGGCCTCAAGGAAGTTCCCATGGGTACTTTGTTTTCAACATGTATCATAAAATTTTTATTTTAATTAGTCTATATTCACATTTAAGTCAGCAAGAGAAAGTATCATTTTATGATAATAAATACTAATATGAGAAAAAAGGCTAGCAAAGCAGTTTATTTACAAGTCATTGCTGGAGAAAGTCCTTCAAACAAACCAGAGCAGTGAAAACAGCCTGGAGCTGAGTCCAGCTTCTCAGACCCACCCCAGCCGCCTTAGCTGTCCCACCTTTATGATTTTCACATGTTCCTGCTTCTAAAGCGCCGCTACTTCATGAGGACGGGAACTCTTCGGTGTTTATTTTTATTTCCAAGTTTGTGATTTTTTTAAGAGGCTACTTTAGGGCTGTGAATTGTTTCACGGTCTTTTCACTCTCTCTTTTCAGTTCTTCAATGTGGGCATCCAGGCGCTCTAGAATGTGGTGAGACCTCAGCTCCTCCTCTTCCAAAAACCTTGTCGCTATTGAACCAAGAGGAGACAGGGCCAAGGGACACTGGAAGAGAAGCACATTTGGACATATGTAAGTTGAGCAGTATGTTTCTAAGACACATTGTTCATGGTGTTTTCTAACTAGCAATATTAAAAGGTGATTTTTAAAAAATACTTTCCTCTGAAGAGGTATCTGTTTCTATCCTATGATGAGCAGTTTAAAAAACACTCTGTGAGAATTAACACAGGTCTCTTCCTCCTTCCTGACACAAGCTGCGCAAGTGTAAAGTGCCATGCAGCTGTGAGACGCTAGTTACTGGTCTGAAGACTCTCTCGGGTTAGACTTGGACATCCTTCTATACCCCAGAATAGATAAATTTAATGCCTGTTACTTCAAACTCATTTTTAAAAGCTGAATGTTACTTTCATTTTACAGCACAGGAGATCTACTATAATAAATTAGATACCAGTTAAATCAGTAGTTTCCCTCCTCCAAAATTTCAGTCCACAGTCCCTTAAGTGAGACTTTTGGTTTCAGAATTCAGATTTTGGAAAGGTCACGTGTACCATGTTCAGTTGATCCTCAATTACAGTAGTTATTTTTGCTCTTATGGGAAAAATACACACACACACATACACTTCACATAGATTTTAATCCTAAATCCTACAAACTCACCCCAGTAGATTCTATTTTCCTTTTTTTACAAAAGAGAAAACAAGGCTCAGAGAATTTAGTGACCTGCCTGAGGCCACCCCACTAGAGGGCCAGAGTTGGGGTTCAAACCCTGTTCAGGCCCCGTGTCTGAGCTCCTTGCACAACCCTGCGTTGCCACCAGCGGCACCATCCTCTGGGCACCTCAATACAAAGGCGGAAACAAGAGCGCCACCTTGGACAACCTCAGCTGGACACGTGAGCCCAGGGACTCAAATGTGCTGCGGCTCTGTACGTGTCCATGAATGACTGGAAGTGCTGATGAGTGCTGATTAGGGGCTACAAACCACTCAGGGAGAGGGCAAATGTGCGAACACAGAAGCCGTGACTTGTGAGCACTAGCATGTGTGCTGCCCTGGTGGAGTCTGTGGTAACTCTCCATAATCAAACACATTGATATTTCAAAGTAAGATGCTAAGTGGGATAAATAAAGTCTGTACATATTATCACATCATTTCAGTTCAGGCCAGGTCAGGTTTTAGTGCCAAGTAAGTTTTGCAGACAAACTTAGGAAGAAAGTTAGTTGTCAGGAATGTTTTGGTTTTCAAAATTTATTTTGACAACTAAACTAAAAGAAAACCTTCCCATGGACTAGCTGGCACACTAAAAAGTCAAAAATACTGAACTTTCCACAGGTACAGGACCACGGGAGGGTGATGGGAAGGCATGGCCAGAGGCGAGCCCTTCAGCACAGAAGGCACACAGGACGACGGAGTGGAGTCCTCTCAGCAGCTGCAGGAACGGCCAGGCAGCCAGCACCGCCCCGTGTCGAGGGGCAGCCCCTGCCTCCGTGTGGCACCCAGTCTGTTTTCTAGACACATTGGATGCAATTCCTTCCTCCGCCTCCACCTACCGCCTTCCCACAGTTCCTTTTTCCCTCCTCACTGTCTATGCCTCAGGACTGTTTTGGCAGGCAGAGATACTCTTTGAGCCAATCATTCCAATACAAAATTGATCCTCTCTGAAAAAGGCAGGAAGGGAATTTCCAATTTGGGCTAAAAAGTAATGAATACCTATCATTTATATTTCATAAGATGCATTTTGAAAAGTAGTTGTGGCTGACTGTCTTCATGAGCAAAACCGTAAGACAGAAATACATGAGAATAACAAAGGGTACTTAAGATAGAGAACCAGTAAAAAGAAGGGAAAGAAACCCCACGGTTCTCTGCCTTAAAATAAAAAATAAAATCAAACTAAATAAACTAGTAAGATCAGAAAGTTTCCATACCGAAGAGACAAAGTCTTCTTGGTCATTTATACTCTCGGAGACAGAGTCAGAAAAATTGGTTTCATTTGTATCTAGCACTGAAGGCACAGAGTGAGTTTTACACAGAAAGTTAGAAGGCAAAGAGATGGTGGAGCAGCAAGGGCTGATCTCATGACTCGGGGAGCTGAGGCCCGTGGCTGTGGGCCCTACACTATCCGACGCTCGTCCTCGCGGAGAATGAAGACCTGCTTTGTAGTGCTCAGTCTTTATCCCATCATGCCTGTGCTGGCCATGGGCTGGCCTGGGTAGCAGATTAGAAAATAAAACAAATAAACATTGTAGCAACTTTCCTCTTTCAAAACAGACATGTTATAGGACTTTAACTTAAAAATACAGGACCAGGCTACTAGAAAGGCTGGAATTTACAAAATAAGCAGCCCATGTAGACCAGGTGTCCTTTCCAGCCTTGGGGCCCCAAATATCCAACCCCCACTGGCAGGCCCCTGCACACACTTACATATAGCAAGGAAGACAAGGAAGCGGCCAGTGTGGCCGGTGCTAGGATAGAGGGAAGCACTGTGCACAGTGAAGGCACCCATCCTCATCTGGGGGTGGAGGTGGGAGTGGGGTGAGGGTGTCAGCAAAGGCTCTTGGTAGCAAAACATGTAAGCCATACAGTAAGAGCTGAAGCCAGGTAGTTTTTTGCTAAATGCTGACTCCCTATCACTAGTTGACCAAAATTACAAAAGAAACGTGTTATTAAAAGCCAACTTTATTTCTTATGGGGTAAGTGGGGTTGGGGAGGTGGGAGGCAGCATGAAAAGGCTCAGGGGAATAAGGTTGCTGTTTATACCTACCACCATTGGTCTGACACTGAAGCCTGAAGGAAAGTGCTACATAACCCCCTGCATTTTTTAACCTATTAGTAGCTTTACTTGTGCACACAGTACTTTAGAATTAAACACAGAGTCCTTTGATGAAGATTTAATTTCTGGGGGTGTGGGTATGGCTCAGTGGTAAAGCACATGCTTAAGATGCATGAGGTCCTAGGTTCAATCCTCAGTACTTCCATAAAAAATTTTAAAAAAAAGAATAAATAAAACATACTGCTATAAAAAACAGTTGTTGCTAATTAAAATTTTTTTAAAGATTTAATTTCTGTAAATTGGAAACTACTCTCAAAGAAATGAGAATTACATTCTAAAGATACACATTTTAAATAAACTATGAAGAAATTTTACTTGAACTCCATATTCTTGAACTCAGGTACTCTGCTGTGTGTTGGTTTAAAGATCCTGTCACAGTTTTTTTTGCACATCTGAGTAGAAATCTCCAGCTGGGTTCTGGTATCCATCAAATCTTTCTGTAGTTGTTGATTTTCAGACACTAATTTATTTAATGCCTCAATATAATTCTCCTGGAGGTCTGCTAGTGAAATCTCTTTTGCCTAATAAAAAAAGAATACTAGCGTCACTTCCTTTGTATAAGAATACTTGTGGGGTGGGGATACAGCTCAGTGGTAGAGCACGTGCTTAGTGTGCACGAGGCCCTGGATTAAGGGAAAAAAATACTTGTGATCTGGGATACTGCTGGTGGAAAATTATGGGGTTTTTTGTTATGTTTTGTTTTGTTTTGTTTTTAGTTGTAACTAGTTAATCTATTGCTATACTTAAGAAAGAGTGAAGATTTGGTTCTGGCCCCCTAAAAGAGAAAAAAGTTTCTGTTTCGTACGTAAATGAGGGTAGAAAGTGAGGAGCACAATGGACTTCCCTGATGTGCCAAGGAATATCCAAGGAGCTGGAGAAAGGCTGGAACCAGGACAGAAGAAAGCTACAGGTAAGAATCAGAAACAGGGGAAAGAAAGAAAATAGCAGTCATGGCTTCTCCAAGAAAGAAGAGGCTGCGCTTAGAGAAATAAGTCAGAGAAAGACAAATACTGCACTTATATGTGGAATCTAAAAAATAAAACAAATGAATGCATATAACAGAAACAGATTCACAAATATAGAGAACAAGCTAGTGGTTACCAGTAGGGAGAGGGAAAGGGGAGGGGCAAGACAGCAGTAGGGGATTAAGAGGGACAAACTACTATGTATAAAATAATTAATTTACAAAGATAAACTGTACAGCACAGGGAATATAACCATTATTTTATAACAGCTTTAAATGGAGTATAATCTATAAAAATATTGAATCACTATGTTGTATATGTTAATATAACAGTGTAACTATACTATATAATTATACAACTATATTTTAGTTTAAAAAAGCTACCAATTAAAAAGAAAGAGAAATTGAATAGCCCCAGAATACCTGTGGAAGAAAATCAAGAGACCTATATAAAAGAAAGAAATTTGAACAGAAGGCTCTGAAAAGGAATTCTGGCTGGCAGGGACAACTTTTAAATAAATAACTCCCTAGAAAGACACTACCAAAAAAGAAAATTACAGACCAGTATATTTGATGGATACACATGCAAAAATTTTCAACAAAATATTAGCAAACAGAATCCAACAACACATAAAAAAAGATCATACATTACAATCAAGTTGGATTCATCCCAGGGACACAAGGATGGTTCAACATACGCAAATCAATCAATGTGACATACCACATCAACAAAAGAAAGGACAAAAAACCCCACATGACTATCTCAATAGATGCAGAAAAAGCTTTTGATAAAATTCAACACCCATTTATGATAAAAACTTTTACCAAAGTGGGTATAGAGGGAACATATCTCAACATAATAAAAGCTATTTATGACAAACCCACAGCCAGCATAATACGCAATAGTGAAAAGTTGCAAGCCTTCCCCCTAAAATCTGGAACAAGACAAGGATACCCACTCTCATCACTTCTACTCAACATAGTATTGGAATTCCTAGCCACAGCAATTAGACAAGAAAAAGAAATGAAAGGGATCCGCATTGTAAGAGAAGAGGTAAAATTGTCACTATATGCAGGTGACACACTATATATAGAAAATCCTAAAGACTCCACACGAAAACTACCAGAGCTGATAAAAGAATTTGGCAAGGTAGTAGGATACAAGACTAACATAAAGAAATCTTGCATTTCTTTATACTAACAAAATATCAGAAAAGGAAAAGTAAAAAAAAAAAAAAAAAAGAAAAAAAAGAAAAAAGAAAGAAAAAAACCTTTTAAAATCACATCAAAAAAACCTCCAAAATTTAGGAATAAACCTGACCAAGGAGGTGAAAGACTTATATGCAGAGAAGTATAAAACACTGATTAAGCAAATTAAAGATGATTTAAAGAAATGGAAAGACATCCCATGGTCTTGGATTGTTAGAATTAATATTGTTAAAATGGCCATACTACTGAAAGCAATCGACAGAGTTAATGCAATCCCTATCAAATTACCCAGGACATTTTTCACAGAACTAGAACAAATAATCCTAAAACTTATATTGAATCACAGAAGACCTAGAATCACCAAAGCAATACTGAAGAAGAAGAACAAAGCTGGAGGAATAACTCTCCCAGACTTCAGACAATACTATACAGCTATAGTAATCAAAACAGTGTGGTACTGGCACAAAAACAGACATACAGATCACTGGAACAGAACAGAGAGCCCAGAAATAAACCCAAAGACCTATGGCTAATTAATCTTCAACAAAGGAGGCAAGAATAATACAATGGAGAAAAGACAGTCTCCTCAGCAAGTGGTGTTGGGAAAACTGGACAGCCTCATGTAAATCAATATACTCCCTCACACCATACACAAAAATAATCTCAGAATGGCTTAAAGACTTAAACATAAGACAAGACACTATCAAACTAGAAGAGAATATAGGCAAAACATTCTCTAATATAAATTGTAGCAATGTTCTCCTAGGGCAGTCTACCAAGTAAAAGCAAAAATAAACAAATGAGACCTAATTAAATTTATAAGCTTTTGCACAGCAAAGGAAACCATAAACAAAACAAAAAGACAATCTACAGAATGGGAGAAAATATTTGCAAATGATGTGATTGACAAGGGCTTAATTTCCAGAATATATAAACAGCTCATACAACTCAACAACAGCAAGCAAACAACCCAATCCAAAAAAGGGCAGAAGACCTAAACAAACAATTCTCCAGTGAAGACATACAAATGGCCAACAGGCACATGAAAAATGCTCAGTGTCACTAATTATCAAAGATATGCAAATGAAAACTACAATGAAGTATTACCCCACACCACTAGAATGGCCATCATTAAAAAGTCCACAAACAACAAATGCTGGAGAGGCTGTGGAGAAAAGAGAACCCTCCTACACTGTTGGTGGGAATGTAGTTTGGTGCAGCCACTATGTAAAACAGTATAGAGATTCCTCAAAAACTAAAAATAGCCTTACCATATGATCCAGCAATCCTGCTCCCAGGCATATATCTGGAGGGAACTCTAATTCAAAAAGATACATGAACCCCAATGTTCATAGCAGCACTATCTACAATAGCCAAGACATGGAAACAACATAAATGTCCATCGACAGATGAATGCATAAAGAAGTTGTGGTATATTTATACAATGGAATACTACTCAGCCATAAAAAAGAATAAAATAATGCTATTTGCAGAAACATAGATGGACCTGGAGATTGTCATTCTAAGTGAAGTAAGACAGAAAGACAAAGAAACATACCATATGATATCACTTATATGTGGAATCTTAAAAAAAAAGACCCAAATGAACTTATTTACAAAATAGAAACAGACTTATGACATAGAAAACAAACTTATGGTTACCAGAGGGGAAAGGGGTGGGAAGGAGGGACAAACTGGGGGTTTGGGATTTTTAGGGATTTATAGGCTAACTACTATGTATAAAATAGATGAACAACAAGGTCCTACTGTGCACAACAAGTACACACCTGGTTGTGGTAAGAAAGGACAGTACCACGACAGTTAGATACAGGTTTCAGGAGAAATTAAGCTGAACAGAATCTCTGGTCATAGTCTGGCTTAACCACCCCTGAGAGTTCCCAACTCTTAAAATATGAACGAGTAATCACTGTATAAGTCTCTCAATCAAGTACTGCCAAATCCTGAGTCTTTTTAAGATTCCATGGTGTAAATCAGGTTGCTTCTTGGTTTTCTTCACCACTAGCTTCATATTGGCTTTATCAGGGCATATAAAGTCATTTTCCATCTACCCATCCATCCATTCATCTTCACCTTACAAAATGTTTAGCTGTTTTCTCCTCTCTCACTTCTTTGTGCTTAAAAAAAAGCCCTTTCATTATAGGTTTAGAGGGGCTTGGGGAGGGAGCCAGACTAGATGCATATGTTCATCTGCCACCTTAAATGATGGCGTAATATTTTCCAGTATATAGAAAAGTCACAATGAACCGTCTCTCTACAGATTAACACTTAGTTTATTTCAAAATTTTGGATACTGCAGACATTGAAATGACCATTTTTGTGCATTTGCTCCTATAGGATGGGTTCTTTGGGAATGCAAACTGATATGACCTTTCTGGAGAACGATTCAGCAATGACAATCAAAATCATAAATGCACATGACCCAGGACTTTATAGGCTGTATGTATTTACCAGTTTAATGAATACTGCTAAATTGCACTCTAGAATAGCTGTATCAATTCACTTTCTCATCAACAGAGCACTGGAGAGCCTGCTGTTCTATATCCTTGCCAAGACTGGCGATATTAGTTTTAAAAAAAATCCTTGAAAAGCCAGTAAGCAAAAGAATATTTATTTATTTTATTTTGATAATTGGGGAGAATTGAACAGCTTTTCTTGTTTACTGGATTTTTACATTATTTTTATGAATTATCTATTTATGTCCTTTGCCCATTTTCTACTAGATTCCAATCTTTTAATTATCTTTATAGGAAATCCTCCTATATTAGTATTTTATATTAATCATTTATTTGATAATAGATTATTTTCCTCTAGTCTAGTAGTCTTTTCTTTATGGAGTCTTTTGTTATTCAGAAAATTTATACTTTTATTTTGTAAAATTCTTTATGGTTTCATGATGCTAAGAGAATCTTACCCTCTCAAAAGACTGTAAGAATAGTCCCCCCTTTTAGCTGAAATAAAGTATTTATGTGGTGTTTTGCACGTTCTCCCAGCCCAGCCTCCATAATCTATGAGTGTGGAACTAAAACCGCTTAGGAGCAAACAGGGCATTGTGTAACTATGAATCTCTAGGGGCACATACTCTCTGGAAATACAGAAAAAAAAAAGAATTTCTATAATCTCTGGGTATTTGACCTACATCAAGAAAAGATGCATCAGAATGGATGGGCTATTTTGCAAATTATAAGAATTTTATAACAAAATAGTTAAAAGAGCATCCACAATGTTTATAGCTCACTGTTAGCTAGTCAAGTTCTCTCCGGTTTCACAGAAGCTTGTTTACATATCCTATTCTCCCTACTAGATTCACCTGTCTCCTAAAGGCAGGAATCGCATCTAATTCATCCTCGTGTCCACTGCATTGTCTACTAAAACACTTTGAAGATAAAAGATTCCAGAATATTTGATTAAATACATTGTACATTGTAGAAATATAATGAAAACCAAATTATTTAAAAGGTGATATACTTTATAATGAAAAGATATTGTGAAAATAATAATGACAATAAAAATAATAACAGCATCTAACATGTACTGTGTAATTACTAAATGCCAGACATTATTCTAGGCCCTTCGTATACATTCTCCCTGTTAAGAACACAGACTGGACATATATTCAACGACACACATGATATAAAAACAATCTTCCAATAGCTGGAGTGGAGAGTCATATTTTTCTCACTTCTATCATTGTCCTGACTTCTTTTTATTTGAGAAAGTTTCTACAGAAGGATCATTCCAGTTTGATCACAACTTTCTCTTTATAATACCAATATTTACAGAGTGATTTCTTTAAAGGCTGGATAGTAGAAAAACTTAAGTTTCTATTTATGTACCTCATGTAAACCCAACTCCAATTTCATCACCATTTCAGAAAGATGACGATTTTCTAACTTGAGTGACTCCAGCTGACCCAAAATCTCCTGAGAAAAGCAGAAAAAAAAAACAAACATAACAAATAAATCAAAAGCATCTTATAAAATTTTTCCACATGTAATTTTCATTAGGTGAAGTTACATTCTTCATTCATCTGTACAAATACTTCCTAAGATTTTTTGAAAAGATGTTTCAAAATGAATAAATATGCATACAATTTGAGAGAATTCTAAGAATACGAATCAGTGCACGGGTAAACCCCTAACCACTCTCCTGTGTTAGCCTCCTCTTATTGGCTGCTACCTCCAACACCACGTGGACTGCACTCCTTTCACAAGATAATGACTTACTTTCAGTCCCCGTTCTCTTTAGCTTTCCTCCTTGACATTCCTACTTGAAAAGATTCCTGCCTTCCTTGACTTCTGCTTCCTTTGTGAAACTATCTGGTTTCCTTCCTTCCTGCTACTTTGTTTTAGCTCCACTCTAACACCTTTTTACCGTAAATAAGTAGTTTCCTAAGTTTGGTGCAAGTCTCTCCTCTTCGTACACTATGCCTTCTCGTTATAACCTCTAAGTCTCTCAGGGTTTTAAAGGCCAATTTCATGCAAAGACTTCCACAGCTAAACATCTTACCTTGATTTTAACCTTGAACTCCAGGCCTTCTGTGGAATTGACTATTAGATATTTCCATATGAAAGTCCCACCTTTATTTCAAACCAGTGTCCATTCCACCAGCTTCCCTATTTGTACCTTTCATACAAATTCATTATCCTCCCCAAACCTGCTCCCTATCTTTTCTCTATTTCACTAAAGAGCATCACTTTCTATTCAGTTGCCCAAAGCTGGAATCCTGAGTGACATCTTTCCCTAACTCTGTCTAGCTCACTCTCCCTGTCCAATCAAATACAAAGCGTAGTTGATCTTACCAGCCAAATATCTTCAGAATTCATTTCCCTTACCTCTCCTGCCCACTGCTCAGGCCACAATCTCACTGCTGTAATAGCATCTGAGAGGTCTCTTTGCCTCCTTGCTTATTCTCCAGATGACAACCAGAGACCTTTCACTCCTGCTTAACACCAATGTCCACGGACCTCAGGATAACACTAAACCTCCTGCACAGGGCAGGCAGGGCCCTTCAGGTGCCAGTCCCTGCTTTCCAGTCTCATCCCTTGCCGCTCGTCCCACCTATACTCTGTGTGTCACAGCGAAATGTGGCACACTCTCACTACACACCACAGAATTCTGGCCTCTTTACTTGTCTGAATCTTCTCTCACCTCCCTACTCATCTGCACTAGACTGCCTGCTAATCAGTCTACCCTCAGCCTGAAGAAGAGGGCTAACAAAAATCCACTGAATTAAATACTATGGGGAGGGTAGGGTACAGCTCAAGTGGTAGAGTGCATGCTTAGCATACACAAGGTCCTGGGTTCAATCCCCAGTACCTCCCCTAAAAATAAATAAACAGGTAAACCTAATTACCTTCTCACACCAAAAAAAAAAAAAAAGAAAGAAAGAAGAAAAAAATGCTTTAAAAAAATACCATGGAAATACACCTTTAATAAATTGAATCTTCAAAAACCAACTGCAAGTAAAGAAAGTTTTTGTTCAAATTTCACCTTATGCTCCACGTCTTTTTCTTCTGCCTTCTGTATCTCTGCTTTGAGGCGCTTTTCCATGTCAGAGGAAGAACTTTTGGTGGAAGCAATAGTGATATCCCGCTGATGCAGCTCCCGAGTTAGCTGCGAGATTTCCATCTTCATCCCTTCTAGTACAGAACTGTAACTTTGTTCAGCCTGTAAAATCTGTTCTTTCAACTACAAATAGAAAGCATGAAAAAATAAAACAAAACATGTAGAGAGAAAAATATATTAATAGTTAAAATAATAAAGTAACTTTTACCTTACCTCAAGACATAAGTTTTTCCCTGATTAAATTTGCAGAAATTTAGCAACTTATGAAGTTGCGTGTCTGTGCTGAAGGTCAGGTGGCTATGCCTGCAATTATTTATTAGATCTCAAAAACAGGAAGCGATGTGCTACTCAAATGCTAAGAACCAGTGTCAAGTTCAAGCACACATTATTTAGAGGACAGCACCTATGATCTTCATTCTATTTTTCAGTTGCAAATCTAACGATTTTGCTTATATGGTTTCCTGGTCCACAGAAGATAACAGAAAGGCAAGAGGAAGAAAGAGACTAAAAGTAATCTCAAAAAAGTAATAAAAAATTCGAAGTCAACAAACAGGACAGCCAGCGCCCATTCACATAGAGACAAACTTTGTACACTTCAAATGCCAGTGAGGACGTAACTACCCACAGGACAGAAGAGAAAACACCCGTCCATCACCACCTTCAGTCAATAAGAAAATATTAAATGCCAGTTCATATAATACGTTCAAGCAAGCAAGAAAGTGTGTATCTTTTAGAACACTTCATCAAAGCATGTTTAAAGCTGCAGAGTTCAAAGGGGGCAGGCTTCAATTATCTTGTTAATACTCACATGGCATCCCTGAGGATGACAAAGACATCTCCTGAGCCCCTTCCAGGTACTCTCTACTGGCGAGCATCAAATAGCCTCTGGACCACATTTTTCTCTCATGAAAAGTAACTCCTATAACCTCCCAACCCACAGCCCAGCCCATGATCACATGGGGCTTTGCAGTCGCAGGCATGCTGATCTTTACCTTCTTGATCTCGGCCCTGTACTCGTTGTTATGCACTTCCATCTTCTTCAGTTCTTCGTATTTTTCCATTAGCTCTTGGCTCAGCTGTTTACAGGTTGCACTCACAGATTCTAAGCTGTATGACAAAAATAAGATCACATATTTAAAACAAAACATAAGCCCCCAAACCCACAAATCGAGTTATCTAATTTATGCTCCTGATGTCCAAGAAATATTTCAAACATCACCTCCTAGCCCAAATTAAAACTCATTTCCAATTCCTTATCACTAGCGGCAGCTAAATCCAATTCACACTTCAGGAGATATGTTTGATTTCTGTGTTTACCTATATTCTTTCCCTCCGCTTAGAATTTAACTGGTTACAAAATTCTAAAGATTACAGCAACTTGGGTGATGTTTTTTCTCTAGTTGTACAGGAGCTGCCATCATAATCTCAATCTTCACCACACTCAATTACAGTTCCATCCTACACACAGCTCCAAAACAATCTTCAAACAAGAGTTTCCAACTTGTCGCCCTTACTTAAGAGTCAATCCCTCATAAGATATAAGCACCTCAGGGACACCATACCTCTCTCACCTCACTGCTCGTATCTACTAATAGTCTTTTTGCTTCTAAATTGCTAGGCTTTACTGTCTTCCGTGTGCCACTTGCTAAGCTTGACTTCTTGTCCCCTCACATACCATCCCCTTGACCACAAAGCACCTTCCCTTCCCACCCGGCAATGTACGGTCAACACCCTTTCGAATCAGGTCAGCATTTACCTGATAGAGCCATCCCGACCCTCCATCCCCTAATCACCTTAAATACAATTTATTTTCAATTGTCAGAGCTTGAATGTAGACATTTTCTAGAGTTTTCACTTTAAATTGCTCTTAGGTCCTTTAATGTGTATATTATGTCTCTCAAACTACAAATTCTATGATTAATATAATGTCTTTTATTTATTGCCTCCCTCTAACCTTGTGCACCATCCCCTCAGGCTCTGCATCATTTAGTTCCAGACTGTTCAATAAATGCTGAGTAACTACCTAGACTGCTTCACCCACACAGACAATTTACCAGATAAGCTATCATTTGAAAATACCATCTATGCAATTCACCAACACAAAAACAATCACTTAAATTCCTCCAGTTCCTGTTTAGGCAATATTTTGTTCTAATTGAGCAACACAAACAAGCTGTCTAAAAGGGTTCCTTTCTCTATTTGCCTTTTGATACAGAAAAATCATATTTAAAGCCATTGTTTTATTACTGAACACTGGTGTTTGTATCCATTCATTTCAATTTCTTTTACCTATTTCTAAAAATCCTACAATGCTCATTTATTTGGTACTTAGTATGTGATTACAATGTCAAACACTGAGGTAGAGAGAGAAAAAAAATCAGAGATAATCTTGTCCTATCCACAGATAGGAAAATCGGGGCGTAAGGAAACTAAGGTGTCCCAGGTCACGCTGTGAGTCAGAAATAAGAGGCAAATCTTCACAGCCTGCTGAGAGCACAGTAAAACACATACACAAGATCACTAAGAAGTCAATCAATGGAAAACCTATGATAAAAAATGTAAATATTAGTTCTAATGCCAATAAGAATACCAATCTTTATTTTATTCAGTCTAAAGTGTGCATATATACCTCAGTAATGATGACCAAGAATATCTTAACTATTCCAAGATGAGAAAGAAATCAAGCAAAAACTGTGTGTGTGTGCATGTATATTTAATATAGAAAGAAAAAACTTAGTGATTTCCAAAAACAGAAATTAAAGATGTATTGCTTAAAGATAGAACAAAAAAAGTATTATTTAAAGATAAAGATAAAATTAAAAGGGTAAAATGGCAATTTTTGGTTGTTTGCTTATCTAAATACTAATAGTTTATATATTTTTATCTTTTATATATGGAAAAATGTTAGTGTATAAATAATCTTGATTTATGTTTAAAACAAAATGTCAAACTCTTCCTAATCAAGAAGTTTAGCAGTATGACGAAAAAACTCACAAATACGGTGATACGAGTGAGCTGGGCATGGTGTAGCATAAGTCAGGATTCAATTAACACTCAAGGAAATACCAACAGCATTTCAGGACAGAAGAAAGGAGTGTCCAGTGCCACCGAGAACAGCTCCAGTGAGGTGGCGGGTAGCAGGGAAAGCCTAACTGAAGGACTTCTACACAGGAGAAAATTAAAAAGAGTACAGTCAATAGACAACTCTTGAAGAATTTAGTCTTGAAGGAGACCAGAGAAATATGGAGGTAACTTGACAGGGATATTGAATTAAAGAAGGGTTTTCACTTTTTTCCCCAAGAAGAGGAATATTAAAACATATTTTATACCAGTGGAAATGATTTAGCAGAGAGGAAGAGCTTGATGAAGCAAAAGACAAAGGAAAAACTGTAGGAACAGTATGTAAGTGGGGTATTAGAAGCACAGATATGTCATCCATCAGTTCATCCACTGTAACAGATTAAAAGCACAGACAGATGCAGGCAGGCTGGTAGATTTGGTGGTAAAAAGGGTGGAAGTTCTCCTTTCACTGAGATTAAACTCTCCTTTACTCTCAATGAAATAAGGTCATTTGTGGATGCTAGAGAGAAAAACTTACGTTTTCACTTACTATATTAGCTTATTTTATCAATATGATGATCAAAAATCACGTTTAACAACTTGAACGTTATTGAAATGAATGTAATAATCATCTACCTGCCTTCCAGACGAGTCACCTCTGCCTGCAGAAGCTCTTCACTGGCGTGGGTAAAGTCCAGTCGGGAGAGCACGTTCTCCAAGTCCCCCTGCCCTTGAGAGGCATACCTCCTTTCTGCCTGAGACTCCTCCAGTGACCTATGGAAGGACACAGGAGGACTGTTAAGGGCCTTGTATCTTTGCAAACAAAAACCAACACAGAACCAGTTCATACTGCCCAACTGTTTGGGGCAAACTCTTTTGAACTCTTCAGTTTGTTTCTTGCCTTACAAAAACAAAAAACAAAACAAAACAATCATTTAAAAGCCACTAGGAGAGTAAAGAGGCAGAGACACAATGCTTTTCAAACAAGTCAGCAGCAGTTTACTCCTTTCTCAACTGGGATGTGGCCTGTTTTTCAAGGAAAAAGACAAAATGACAAAAATCACCTGTTGACACTTGATACCTTGAGTCAAATAAACCGAAAAGTTACAAGAGAGTTTTGGCAAGAGCAGAAATGTGCACCAGACGTAAATCAAGCAAAAGGAGGAAAGCTCCTTCTGCTACTTTCCACTACAAACCTCATAGCAACAATTCATACACAGAAGTAAAGTTAGTTATAGGAATTCTTTTAAAGGGCTAACTCAATATCTGGCTTATTGATAATACTGATGATAAGCAACTATTCATCATGACCTAGTCTACAAAGGAAGGGAGGCCTCCCAGGAGACGTGGACTACAATTCCTTTCACATTTGGAGTTTTACCAAAGGTACAGATTGACAAAGGGGTTTCTAACTTTCTATACATCAGTCTTCTGGTTAGGGACCCAAACTGGAGGCAGAAAAAAATCACACAATATTTTCACACAATAACACTATAAAAATTTAACTCAGCAATTAAAACTGAGTAAGAAAACCCATAATATGATCAAGCACAAAATTATGAATATGCAATATTAAAAATGGTACTTAATGCCAAATCACCATGTGGCTAAGACTAATCACACTTAAGATTAAATATACCTTATGGTCTCTACTGTGTGTTGACTGTCAGTTGCCTTTAATTTTGCTTGTAGCTTCTCCTTTTGTATTCTTGCCTCATGAATGAAATTTTCTTGAGTCTGAAGAGCTGCCTTCAATTCTCTCTTTTCTTCTTGCAGAACCTGTAAAAATACTCAGAAAAAAGTCAGATGTTATTACAATTTTTCTATTTTATAAGAAAAGGAAGCCAGGGAGTCAGACCATAAGCTACATAACAGGCACAAGATTAATAAGGCCTGTTATTAATACTAGATTCTGTTATTAATATCAGTATCAGATCTATCAGTTACAGAGCAGGGAAGAAACCACAGATTTTGAAATCTGGTTCTAGGTCAATTAGTTTATTTTAAAACACACATCCACACATTTCCTCAGTTATAGTAAATTACAATTTAAAAGCATACCTCTAACAGTTTTTCAGATTCCCTCAACCTTTCTTCTTTCTGCCTCTGCTCTTGCATGACAGCCATATTGGTTCCAACCAAGTCATTGACCCTCATGGTGAGGCGCTCTATCTCCAACTCATTGGCACAAATAGTGTCGTTGGCCCGCTCCAGCTTACTGCTCAGGTGCTGAATTTCAGACTGGCTGGACAGCTCCACAGACTCTAATTTTTGTTTCCGATTGGCAAGCTGAGCCTAGAAACACACATTACCAATTGGTAAAAGTTTAAAGGTAAAAGAATAATCAATGAATAAGGAAGACTAAAATGAAACTAGGTTTTACTTCCATAAAAACATAGAGCATTAGCTCCTTAGAAATATACAATGACCCATTCATGATAAAAAAAAAAATTCTCATGATTAAAAATGGGAACAGAGGGGAACTTTCTCAACTTGATAAAGACTATCTACAGAAACCAGAGAGCTAACGTTATACTTAATGGTGGGAAACTCAGCACTTTCCCACCAAGATCAGGTACAAGGCAAAGATGTCCCCTCATAACACTCCTTTTCAGTATCATACTGGATGTCCTTGTTAAGGCAAAAAAAGGAAATAAAAGGAATACAGATCAGGAAAGAAGACACAAAACTGTCGGTGTTCACAGATGACATGATCATCTATGTAGAAAACCTGAATCAACCTATAAAAAGAATCTCCTTCAGTTAATAAGCAATTACAGCCAGGCTGTGGGATATATGTTAATATATAAAAGTCGATCACTATATACCAACAATGAACATGTGGAATTTAAATTAAAAGCAATACTATTTATAGTCATACCTAAGGAAATTAAATACTTAAGTATAAATCTAATAAAATATGTACAAAATCTATATAAGAAAAACTATAAAACTCTAATGAATGAAAACAAAGAATAACTAAATAAATGAAGAGCTATTCCATGTTCATGGAAAGGAAGGCTCAATATTGTCAAGATGTTGGTTCTTCCCAATATTTATGGATTCAACATAATCCCAATTAAAATATCAGCAAGTTATTTTGTGGATGTCAACAAACTGATTCTAAAGTTCATATGGAGAAGTGAACATTCAGAATAGCCAATACAATGTTGAAGAAGAACAAAGTTGGATGACTGATGTTACCTAACTTTAAGATTCACTGTAAAGCTACAATAATCAAGACAGTGTAACACTGGCAAAAGAATAGACAGATTAATAGAACAGAATATAGAGCCCAGAAATAGACCTTTATAAATATAATCAACTGATCTTTGATAAAGGAACAAAGGCAATACAATGGAGCAATGACAGTCTCTTCAACAAATGGTGCTGGAAAAACTAGACATCCAAGTGCAAAAAAAAAAAAAAAAATGAATCCAGACAAAGGCCTTACATCCTTCACAAAAATTAACTCAAAATGGATTATAAATCTAAATGTAAAATGCAAAACTAAAAACCTCTTAGAAGGTAACACAGGAGAAAACTTAGATGACTTTGGATATAGTGATACCTTTGGAGATACAACACCAAAGACACGAGCCCTAAAAGAAATAACTGATAAAATGAAATTCATTAAAAGTTAAAAACTTTTGCTCTGTGGAAGACAATGTCAAGAGGATGAGAAGATAAGCCACAGAGTGGGACAAAATATATCTGCAAGACACATCTGATACTGTTACACAAAATACAAGAAGAACTCTTAAAATTCAACAGTAAGAAAATCAACAAGACCAGTAAAAAATGGGCCAAAGATCTGAACAGGCATCTCACTAAAGAAGATACACAGTGGAAAATAAACATAAGAAAAGATGATCTACATCATATGTCATCATGGAAATGCAAATTAAAACAAAAACCTATTAGAATGGTCAAAATCTGGAACACTGGTAACACAAACGCTGGCAAGGATGTGGAGCAACTCTTACACATTGCTGGTGGGAATGCAAAATGTTATAGACATTTTGGAAGACAGTTTGTTGTTTTCTTATAAAACTTAACATATTCTTACCATATAATCCAGCACTTGTGCTTCCTGGCATTTACCCAAAGGAGTTGAAAATGTATGTCCACATAAAAACCTGCACATAGATGTTTAAAGCAGTATATTCATAACTACCAAAACTTGGAAGCAACCTAGATTTAATAGGTGAGTGGATAAATAAAATGTGGTATATCCAGCCAATGGAATATTACTCAGTGCTAAAAAGGAATAAGCTATTAAGCCATGAAAAAACATGGAGGAGTCTTAAACTCACATTGCTAAGTGAAAGAAACCAGTCTGAAAAGGCTATATACTATATGATGTCAACTATATGACATTTTAGAAAAGGTAAGACAATAGAGAAAATAAAAAGATCAGTGATTATGGGGAGGGGAGGCAAGGGAGAGATGAATAAGCAGGGCACAGAGGAAATTTATGGCAGTGAAAATAATCTGTATATTATAATGATGGATGTGTCATTACATATTTGTCCAAACTCATAAACCGTACAGCTCCAAGAGTGAACCCTAAAGTACACTATGGACTTTGGGTAGTTATGATGTGTCAACGTAGGTTCATCCATAGTAATAAATGTACCATTCTGGGAGTGATGTTGATAATGGGAGAGGCTATGCATGTGTGGGAGTATACCTGAAATCTCTGTATCTCCCTCTCAATTTTATTGTAAACCTAAAACTGCTCTAAAAACTAAAGTCTTTATATATATGTAATTAAAATATATTTTTATTTTATCAAAATATATACCTTCATTTTAAATATATATGTGTGTGTAAATATATGTATGTATATATATATAAAATAAATATCTTGAGAAAAAGGAGTAAGAAAGAATTAAAAAAGTAAGGGATCTTTCAAGAGAAGAGATGTTGCCAACCTACTGAAAAGACAGCTACACTGTTCTACCTACTGTAGAAGTTTAACTATATCCATGAGTTTCACATAGGAAAAATGGACTTATCTCCTATTTAAAACATAGGAAATAGGAACTATACTGCATTGTTTTATTTCTCACAAAAGTACAGAAATTAAAAAATTTTTTAAAGTCATTAAAACTCTTAAATTTCCAGGCCAAATTTTCCTCTCTCCCCAGCCCAGAACATGCTGCATGCAGTTAATTATTCTGCTTTAACATTCCTTTCTTTACAAACACACATATTCCAATGATTCAAATTGACCACAAAATGTTTAAATTGCCAGGGGAAAGGAGTGGGGAGAAGAGAATTGTAGAATTTTGTTCTTTCCGGAAAAAGGTGCTTGGAGGGGAGGAAGGATTTGTTTCCTCATCCTTTTTAAGACATTCTCTGAGCTAAAAGACTTAACTAAATATAGTGAAATACAGTGCATCTCAAATTAGTTTCTTTCTATGACTTATCTACCAAAGTCCACACCAATAAAACCACTTTAGCCACAGACTCAGATCTAATTTCTAGGCTATATATTCCACCGATATTGGTTTTTAGTTCCCAACTTTCTAGTTTTAATCCAGCATCTTGATAGGTACTTCATCTTTACACTGAAGACAGAAGTAAATCATTTGTTTAAGTAAAACTTCCCTTATTCTAAATATTTTTAAAAGGTAAAGTACAATTTTATTTAAGAAATTAAGCAGAACTGTCTCTGGGGAATCTATCTGTTGTGGATTTAAAGATTTTATTATATATAGCACAGGCCAAAATCCTATACTGTGGTCACATAAAGTAGATGCTCAATATGCCCATAAGCTAGAGGGTGGGAGGAAAAAGGCAAAGAGGACAGACAAACAGTGTTTATATAAATTACAGATCCAAGATTCCTGTGTTAAGAACCAAAACAAAAATTTTCACCAGATTTCCTACAATAGTGTGAAAAAAGAACACCAAATAGGTTTAGATAATAACTGCCAAGATAAAACTGTTTCTGAACTTTTAAAATACAATGTAAACTACCCGCCAAGAAGGGGAAATCTTACACAGAATTCTATACAGAATAAACAAGGGAAGACACTGGTGAGGGTGGTAAGAAAGATGCCGGAGGCCAGCTTGCTAAACCTCCTGAACCCTACCTCAAACCGCACAGCAGCCCTGGGGCTTGTCAGCACACAGCCAGAACACCACTGTCCAATTAAACACGCAGGATGAAAGACAATACGTAACTGCCAAACACTAGCATTGTCTTTCTAACCCAGTAACAGCTATTTAATACTCTTCAGTTCAAGTCTGTGATCTTAAAGTAAACTAATGTTGAAGTTATACTGTAACTAAGCTACAGTTTAACCAGTGAGTCAAGGTTTGATATTTAAAAACTAACCAACATTTAGTATTGAAATATCAAGAACGTAGCCTTCTTTTATTTTTTTTCCTTTATACTTTAAAAAAATTTTTTATCAAAGCTATTTAGCTTTGTCTTTTTAAAATTCTGATTGTTTTAAATTTTGTTTTGGGGGGTAATTAGGTTTATTTATTTATTTAAATGGAGGTGCTGGGGATAGAACCCAGGACCTCAAGCATGCTAAGCATACACTCTACCGATTGAGCTATACCCTCGCCCCTTCATATGTCTTTAATCTCTTTTCTTTGGCTGACTGCTATGCTGCTAGGACTTCCAATACTATGTTGAATAAAAGTGGTGAGGGTGGGCATCCTTGTCTTGTTCCTGATCTTAGAGGAAAAGCTTTCAGCTTTTCACAGTTGAGTATTATGCTAGCTATGGGTTTATCATATATATGGCCTTGATTATATTGAGGTATATATGCCCTCTACACCTACTTTCTTGTGAGTTCTTATCATTAATGTATGTTGTCAAATACTTTTTCTCCATCTATTGAGATGATCATATGACTTTCTCACTTGTTTTGTTAATGTGGTGTATCATGTTGATTGACTTATAGATATTGACCTATCCTTGTATCTATGAAATAAATCCCACCTGATTATGGTATATGATCCTTTTAATGTATTATTGAATTTGATTTAATAATATTTTGTTGAGGACCTTTGAATATATGTTCATCAGGGATATTGGCCTGTAATTTTCTGTTTGTTGTGTCTTCATTTGGTTTTGTATCAGTGTAATGCTGGTCTTGTAGAAGAGTTAGGAAGTGTAGGAACACTTTCTCTTCAATTTTTTTAGAACAATTTGAGAAGGATGGGTATTAACTCTTATTTAAATGTTTAGTATAATTTACTTTCGAAAGTCCTAGACTTTTGTTAGTTTTTTGATTACTGATCCAATTTCATTACTAGTGATTGATTTATTCAGATTTTCTATTTTCTTCCTGATTCATCCCTATAAGATTGAAATTTTCTAGGAATTTATCCATTTCTTCTAGGTTTTCCAATTTGTTGGCATATAATTGTTCACAGCAGTCTCTTATGATCCTTTGTATTTTCGTGGGGTCTGTTGTAACCCCTTTCATTTCTGATTTTATTTATTTGCACCTTTCTTTTTCTATTGATGAATCAGGCTAAAGGTTTATCAAGTTATCTTTTCATAGTACCAGTTCTTAGTTTCATTGATCTTTTCGACTGTCTTCTTAGCCTCTATTTCATTTATTTCTGGTCTGATTTTTATTATTTTCTTCCCTCTATTAACTTTGAGCTATATTTATTCTCCATTCTCTAGTTCCTTTAAGTGTAAGCTTAGACTGTTTATGTGCTGGCCACAGCCCTGCAGCATTTCCACTAAGTAGCCACTTGAAGAGCCAGCCCATTCAGAGTACAGCTCCCAGTAAGATCCTCTTATCACTGTTGTGTCTGTGTCATCATAAACTTTTCAACAGTAGGTCTGAGCCAATTCAATTGACTCTGTGATAATTCTACCAAGACAACAGATTAACACTGAAGTTATAATCATCTTTTCTTCAAAAGGAAAATGATGCTTTTAAAAATAAAATACATACTTAAACATATATATATATAGAGAGAGAAAACAGTGGATTTAAAACTAACTTGAACAATATCATATATAGCTCATCTAAATAGTTCTAAAGGAAAACATATTTAATACAACCTCTACTTTTCCATAATCCACTTACCAGCTAAACATTTTACAGCCAGTGCTGACTTATTATGTCCCTGAATGTTTCCTTTTCACTCTTGTTATTTGGACAGGAGGGAAAGTAGCAGGTGATTCCCTGCCTTCTAAACAGAAATGACGTTTGTTTTAGTGCCTATACTTATCTTTTCTGATGCTTATATAACCATCATTTTGTCATTGCATCTAATAATATCATGTTGTTTAACAGCTGTATTTTTCAATTTAATACATTTTAATTTTGATGGAATAAACATTACCCTTCCTCTTCTTTTAAAAAATGTTGCCTAGTAGTATTCATTTATTCTTCCATATGAATTTTAGAATCATTCTGTAAAGTTCTCAAAATGTAGCAGTCAATAAATTATGTGGTTAACCATTTGGGAAAAAAACAAATTTAGACCCCCTATTAAATACCTTACATCAAAAGAATTTTCATATCAAATTCATAAAAAAATTACAAAGCATTAGAAAAAATTTTGGCTTAGGTAAGGTTTTACAGAATGACATCAAAGATAAAAACCTTAAAGAAAAAAGTAATAGAATTAAGCAATTCTAAATGTTTATAAAACAACTGTATTTCCATAAAAATTACTGGGCAAAATTAAGGTACACTGGAAAACCACACAATTTCAAAAAAAATCAAAGAGTTAATATATTTAATGCATGAAGAGTTCTTTCAAAACAGTAAAACATAAATATCCTTTAAAAAATGAGCAAAGGACAAATATACAGAAAAAAATGAAAATGGCCATAAGTAGATGACAAAATTCTCAATCTCAGTCATAATTAAAGAAATGCAAAGGTGAAGAGCCAAGATGGTGGAATGGAAAGACCCTGAGCTCACCTCCTCTCATGAGCACACCAAAATCACAACTATCTGCAGAAGAACCACTGATGAAAGAGACTGGAATTACCAGAAAAGATCTTCTACAACTAAAGACATAAAGAAGGAACCACAATAAGAGGGCTAAGAGGGGTGGACTCACAATATAATCAAGTCCTATACCCCTGGGTGGAGAACCCACAAGCTGGAAAATAATTATAACACAAGGGTTCTCCCACAGAAGTGAGAGTTCTGAGCCCCAAGTCAGGCTCCACAGCCCAGGGATCCTGCACTGGGAAGATGATCCCTCAGAGTATTTGGCTTTGAAAGCCAGTGGGGCTTAATTCCAGAAGCCCCACAGAAATGCAGGAAACAGCAAACTTTACCCTTAAAGGGTGTACACAAAATCTTACACACACCGGGGACCCACGGTAAAAGCAGTTATTTGATAGAAGCCTGGGCCAACCTACCTGCTGGTCTTGGAACGTCTCCTGGAGAGGTGGGGGACAACTGCAGCTCATCCTGGGGACACAGACACTGGTATCAGCCATAATTGGGAACACATTCTATTATGTGAACACTGCTGCTGGTGGCTGACATCTTGGCTCCTTAGCACCAAGACCTGACCTCCCCAGTAGTCTGTAGGCACCAGTGCTGGGATGCCTCAGGCCAAACAACTGGGTGGGGACACAGCCCCACTCATCAGCAGACAGGCTGCCTAAAGACTTCCTGAGCCCATGGCCACCTCTAGATATGCCCCTAGACACACGGCTCTGCCCACCAGAGGGCAGAAACTGGCCTTGCCCTCCAGTAAGCATGCATTAGCCTCTAGACCAACCTCACCCACCATCAGCGGACAGGCACCAGACCCCAGAATACTACGATACCACATTAGTAAGAATACTAATAGCCTGCAGACCCAGCCCCCTCACAGTAGGCCAGACTCTACCCTGAGAACAGCTGTCCCTGGCCCTGTATGCTAGCAGGCCAATGCAAGCCTCAGGACACCCCAAACAACATACCCAACTGTGTGAGGAACCAGCCACCCCAAACAATTATCTGAAATGAGCTCTGGGATCCCTGGGTCCTGTAGCCAGATTTCAGGAACCAGCTCTGCCTGCCAGTAGTCCAGCACTAACCCAAGGACCTGGCTACACCCACGAGTGGGCAGGCAACAGCCCCAGAGCCTCTGGGACCCTGACTTGGCCCACCAGTGAGCCAGTACTAGCCCAGGGGCCCCCTAGGGTTCTGGAGCCAGCCGCCTCGTGACCAGGCCCCACTAAACAGCAGACCACAACATCTGTACAAGGTAGGGCCTAGCAACCTACTGGGACTAGGGGCCAGACAAGCCTACCAGGACACCCACACAGCCCACCACAACAGAAGGACCCATGCGGCACTCTTAGGGGGAACATCTAGAGCATATACCTTGGGTAATGAAAGGGGAATATACTGCAGGGATGCACAGGACGATCCTACAGGAGGCCATTTCTCAAAGGTTGAGAAATGTAACTAACCTACCACATATGTAAAAATACAAATAGCAACTTAGACAAAATGAGGTGGCAGAGGAACATGTTCTAGATGAAGGAACAAGATCAAACCCAGCAGAAGAATTAAGTGAAGTGGAAACAGGCAATCTACCAAAGAAAGATTTCAGAGTAATGATGATGAAGATGATCAAAGAACTTGGGAGAAGAATGGATGCACAGGGCAAAAAATTAGAAGTTTTAAACAAAGAGTTAGAAAATATAAAGAACAATTAAAAAGAGACAAATAAAATAACTGAAATGAAAAATCACTAGAAGGAATCAACAGTAGAATAAATGATACAGAGAAACAGATCAGTGAGCTGGAAAAAAGAGTAGTGGAAATCACTGCTGCTGAACAGAAAAAAGAAAAAAAAAAAAGAACGAAAAAAAATGAGGACAATTTAAGAGACCCCTGGGATGGCATCAAGCTCACTAATACTCACATTATAGGGGTCTCAGGAGAAGAAAAGAGAGGGAAAGGGCCTGAGAACATATTTAAGAACATAAAAGCTGAAAACATCCCTAACCTGGGGAAGAAAAAATCCAGCTAAGCCCAGGAAGGGCAGACAGTCCCAAATAGGATCAACCCAAAGAGGACCACACCAAGACACAATGTAATCAAAATGACAAAAATTAAAGATAAAGAGAGCATATTAAAAGTAGCAAGGGAAGAGCAACAAGTAACATACAAGGGAACTCCCACAAGGCTATCAGCAAAAACTCTGCAGGCTGGAAGGGAGTGGCATGATATATTTAAGGTGATGAAAGGGAAAAACCTACAACCAAGGATACTCTACTCAGCAAGGCTCTCATTCAGATTTGATGGAGAAATCAAAAGCTTTAGAGACAAGCAAAAGCTAAAAGATTATAGCACCACCAAGCCAGCTGTACAACAAATGTTAAAGGACCTTCTCCAGGTAGAAAAGAAAAAAACCATAACTAGAAACAAGAAAATTATGAAATGAAAAAGCTCACTGGTAAAGGCAAAGATACAGTAAAGGTAGGAAATCACTTACAAAGCTAGTAGGGAGGTAAAAAGACAAAAAGTAGTAAAGTCATCTATACCCACAATAAGCAGTTAAGGGATACACAAAACAATTAGATGTAAAATATGATATCAAAAACAGTAATCGTGAAGGGACAAGAGTACAAATACAAGGTTTTAAAAATGCACTTGAAATTAAGAGATCAGCAACTTAAAAGAATCACATACACAGACTGCTATATAAAAGCCTCATGGTAACCACAAATCAAAAATCTAGAGCAGACATACACATAAAAAAGAAAAAGGAATCCAAACATAATGCTAAAGAAAGTCATCAAATCACAAGAAAAGAGAATAAAAGAAAAAGTGGGGGAAGGGGTGGAAAGACCTACACAAAACAAAACCAAAACAATTCAAAGTGGCAATAAGAACATACATACTGATAATTACCTTAAAGTAAATGGACTAAATGCTGCAACCAAAAGACAGACTGGGTGAATGGATACAATAATAAGACCCATATATATGCTGCCTACAAGAGACTCACTTCAGATCTAGAAACACATACAGACTGAAAGTGAGGGGATGGAAAAGGTATTACAGGCAAATGGAAATCAAAAGAAAGCAAGAGTATCAACACTTAGACAAAACAGACTCTAAAATGAAGACTGTTACAAGAGACAAAGGACACTATATAATGATCCAGGGATCAATCCAAAAATAAGATAACAATGGCAAATATATACACCCAACATAGGAGCACCTTAATATATAAGGCAAATATTAACAGACATTAAAGGAGAAATTGACAGTAACACAATAGTGAGGACTTTAACACCCCACTTACATCAATGGACAAATCATCTAGACAGAAAATAAGGAACCTCAGGCCTTAAATAACAAACAGACCAAATAGACTTCACTGATATATAGACAGCATTCCACCTGGAAGCAACAGAATACACATTCTTTTCAAGTGCACATGGACCATTCTCCACAGCAGATCACATGCTGGGCCACAAACCACAACTGGGTAGATTTAAGAAAACTGAAATCATATCAAGCATCTTTTCCGACCACAACACTATGAGACTAGAGATCAACTACAAGAGAAAACACTGCAAAAAACCACAAATACAAGGTGCTAAACAATATGCTACTAAACAACCAATGGATCACTGAAGAAATCAAAGAGGAAACATAATAGTACCTAGAGACAAGTGAAAACAAAAACACGAGGATCCAAAACCTATGGGACACAATAAAAGCAGTTCTAAATGGGAAGTTTATAGCAATGCAAGCTTACCTCAGGAAATAGGAAAAAATCTCAAATAAACAACCTAACCTTATACCTAAAGCAACTAGAGAAAGAAGAAATATAATCTAAAGTTACTAGAATGAAAGAAATCATAAAGATCAGAGCAGAAATAAATGAAAGAGACTGAAAAAAAAATAGAAGAGATCAATGAAACTGAAAACTGATTCTTTGAAAAGATAAAACTGATAAATCTTTAACCAGTCTCATAAATGGGGGGGGCCTCAAATCAATAAAATCAGAATGAAAACAAACAAGTTACAACCAACATCACAGAAGTACAAAGGATCTTAAGAGACTACTAACGAGCAACTATACATCAATAAAATGAGCAACTTAGAAGAAATGGACAAATACTTAGAAAGGTAAAATCTTCCAAGACTGAACCAAGAAGAAAATAGAAAATATGAACAGACCAATTATCAGTAATGAAATTGAATAATTTTAAAACTCCCAACAAACAGAAGTCCAAGACCAGATGGCTTCACAGGTAAATTCTACCAAACATTTAAAGAAGAGTTACCACCTATCCTTCTGAAACTATTCCAAAAAACTGCAGAGGAAGGAACAGTTTCAGACTTTGTCTATGAGGCGAACATCACTCTGATACCAAAACCAGACAAGATATCACAGACACACAAAAAGAAAATTACAGGCCAGTATCACTGATGAACATTGATGCAAAAATCCTCAACAAAATACTAGCAAACTGAATCCAACAATATATTAAAAAAGATTATACAGCATGATCAAGTAGAATCTATACCCAGGATACAAGGACTTTTCGAATATCCACAAATCAATCAATGTGATATACCACATTAACAAACTGAAGAATAAAAACCATATGATCATCTCAACAGGCGCAGAAAAAGTTTTTGATAAAATCCAACATCGATTTATGATAAAAAAGTCTCCAGAAAGTGGGCACTGAGGAAACATATCTCAACATAATAAAGGCCATATATGACAAACTCTCAACTAACATCATGCTAAAAAAAGGAAAAGTTGAAAGCATTTCCTTTAAGATCAGGAACAAAACAAGGATGCCCACTCTCACAGTTTTTATTCAACATAGTATTGGAAGTTCTAGCCATAGCATTCAGACAAGGAAAAGAGATAAAAAGAAATTCAAATTGGAAAGGAAGAAGTAAGACTGTCACTGTTTGCAGATTACATGTTACCATACATAGAAAATCCTAAAGATGCCACCAGAAAACTACTAGAGCTCATCAATGAATTCAGTAAAGTTGCAGGATACAAATTTAATATACAGAAATCTATTGCATTTCTATACACTAACAACATGCAGCAGAAAGAAAAATTAAGAAAACAATCACATTTACCATTACATCAAAAAGAATCAAATACCTAAGGAATAAATCTACCTAAGGAGTCAAAAGATCTGTACTACAAAAACTGTAAGACATTGATGAAAGAAACTGAAGATGACACAGATGGAAAGATATACTGCGTTCTTAGACTGGAAGAATCAATATTGTTAAAATCACCATACTACCCAAGGCAATATGGAGATTCAATGCAATCCCTATCAAATTACCAATGATATTTTTCACAGAACTGTAACAAAAAATGTTAAAATTTTATGGAAACACAAAAAACCCCCAACAGCCAAAACAATCTTGAGAAAGAAGAATCGAGCTGTGGGAATCATGCTCCCTGACTTCAGACTATACTACAAAGCTACAGT